>NC_081346.1:9134536-9342965 GCF_029784015.1 Lycium ferocissimum | reverse complement strand
TTCTAAAGGGGATATTTTTTTTTTTTGGGCTTTTTTAAAAAAATATTTTTAAAAAATTCTGACCAATCAAACATAAATTTTTTTAAAAACAATTTCTAAATATGTTTCCTCCATACCAAACACCATTAGTCCTGTTGAATTGGTGAAAGAATTCATATATTTTGACTTTTTTGTGGAGGCCAGGCTGATGTCTCCATCCTTTCCCTTTGTCCTTGTTGATCAATAAATTTTGATGTGGTTTGATTAAGAAAAGTTGCTCATATAACTAATGTTACTTATGTTAGATATAATTATGTATAATTAAATGACATGATGGCATTAAAAAGTTGCCTTAATAGCTAAAAAAATACTCTTTTTATTTATAAATCTCTTGTGCCTTCATGTGCATATCTCCTGTGTTCTGGTGGGCTCACAAGCTCGTTATGAGCTCGAGTCGTTGAGATCATTCGATAAAACTTAGTAGGTGTTTGGTCATAGAAATAAAAAAAAAAAATCACTTTTTTTGGAATTTTGGAGTTGGAGTTGGAGTTGTGTTTGGCCATAGTTTTTGAAATTGTATATTTTTATTGAAATGTACTTCTTTTGGTTGTGAAAAAAGTGAAAAACTTGAAAAACAAAAAATCTCAACTTGAAATTTTCATGGCCAAATACTAATTTTTAAAAAAAGTAAAAAAAAAAAAAAAAGTGAATAATTTTTATGGTCAAACTAGTTATTCTTGTAGTACATGTCAACATTTTAATAAATTGCAGGTGCCATCATTACACGGGGAAAAGCAAAACTCTTTTTGAGCTCTCTTTCGAATTAATTGCGTTATTACTTTTTGCTTCAATAATCATTTTGATTGACTTAAATTTCAAAGTATACCATCATTTCAGCAGAAATATAGAGCAGGTTCAACAAGTTAATATTACCTCAATTATTTTTAACTAGTTTCTTAAACTGAATATATTGATAACTTCTTAAACTTATCACTAAATTTCATTTAGATCTTTGAACTAGCGCCTTTTCCATTTAAGTACTCGAACACGTGGTATAGTGTTTTAATTAGATATGCTCGGTTAAAATATTGGGAAAAACTTTTGTGCATATATTCAATCATCTATTAGGTTGTTAAGTTAACCACATAAAATCTGTTATCTCCTTATACACAAGAACGTCAATTGGAACCGACCTGATATTTTACATCTTATTGAGGCTTTGTGTATGATTAAAGGAGTTAACATATTTTAAGTGGTTAACTTTTGTTTACATAATAATGCACTTGAGAATACACGCAAAAAAAATATTCAAAATTTGAACATTAAGTGTCTAATAGAAACACTTTATCATGTGTTCAAGTGCTCAATTAGAACAAACCGTAATTCGAGTATCTAAATGAAATTTACTAACAATTTTAAGGGGCTATTGATATATTAAGCCAACTAATATAGATTTTTTTCAACTAATATACATTTTTTTATCTTACCTGTCCCTTTTAACAAATCAAAAAAAAAATTATTATGTTCTTTCAATATTTTCTTATCATTAAATAACTAGATAAAGTACTGTAGTAGTTAAATTTAATATTTCAATGCATAATTAATATAAGTAATTTAGTAAAATGATATATCCCTTTATAAATAATTTATTAAGGAGAGCGTACAGTCAATAGAGGACAAGAAAAAAAAAAAGAGAAAAAGGATAGAGCAGGAGATCAATCATTTTTATTTAAGTCATGTTATTAATGCTCGAACCAACCAATCAGTGATTGTCAACAAATAGTATGCTGTACTCGTATTAATCAATTTCTTTTTAAGTGGCTAATTGTTGAAAGGACCTATTCACTCAATTGGGAAACAAGTCACAATCTTGCATAGTAATTCGTAACCAACTTTCACAAGTAAAAAACAAAATTGGTCTATGATTGAAGTTGTTTGAGATTATAGCGAAAATTTATTTAACATGTTTGACATCGGTTAGGAAAAAAATACTATTAATTAGTGATAAGAGTTGATTAAAACATTTTAAAATAGTAAATATTTTATTGTGCGATTTTGAAAAAGCCACTTTTAATACCACTTACTGAAATATTAATAATTGAAAAGTATTTTGAATAATGACAGTAATTTAAAATTGCGGCACATACCTCCTCCGCCTTCTTCTCCTTTAGTAGACTTCAAATTCAAAACATCTGCAAGTAAAAATTCAAGATATTTTTCGAGTTTTTACAGGCGAAATTCTAGAACAATATTTTAAACTATGTTTTTAATGGAAACTTAATTTAGTAGTCTAGTCATCTTTCAAGGGGCAAATTTCCTATCCCAATGATTAATTTCAATAACATATATCGATTACTATAAAGTACAATAGGTTCATGTATTCTTCCATGATATCTTTTATGATTTCACTTCTAAATTGTGATTGCATCGACACGAACTCCTAAAACACTATGAAACGTCACACATGATAT
Source organism: Lycium ferocissimum (assembly GCF_029784015.1). Lineage (NCBI taxonomy): Eukaryota > Viridiplantae > Streptophyta > Magnoliopsida > Solanales > Solanaceae > Lycium > Lycium ferocissimum. Next base: position 9,340,515 of record NC_081346.1, on the reverse strand, counting down.
AAGTATCAATTTTAAAACAGGAACATTCTTCCAACTAGAATATTACTACTATATATAAGGGAGAGTGAGAGTTTTTTGTAGTTCTCATAACCTCAAAACTTTCAATTTTGCCCCTATTTTGGCCTTTATTTGCATGGTTACCTATATGTATTTTGGTAAATTTTAGAATGTTTGATGATAATTATACCCCAAAATCAACAAAAGTGAAGAGACGCTTGGCAGCTATCAAGGATTTTTTTCAAAAGTTAAGGGTCTCACATATACTCTACTTAAGGGCACATATTTTTTTTTTTTGCCCAATCTCCATAAAAACTCTACATTTCACACCGATCATTTATTTTTTAAAGACCCAGCAATACTCTAAAGAAAGATTCGGGCTTTTTCATTGTATATACTTGCCAAATTGGCAATGTGCAATGACTTTTTATGTATGTCTTCTTTGAAAAAGATAGAGCAAGAGATAGGATTATATATGTGTTGTATATATGTACTGATGTACTGCTTTGTATTTACACCCACTATGAAAGACTAAATCTATTTCTATGACCTAAATTATTTTAAGAAATAACTCAAAATGTATTTAGTTTGCATGTCTTTAGGCTACTATGTGTTTTCAACACACGTGTATATCTTTGCTCAACTTTTATCTAATCAATTTTTTAGATGTTAATAATCTGATAAAGTTATCATGTTTTTTACCAGTATTTTTTAAAGTATCAATCATTTGCGATTGTCTCTTAACTGATATGATAAGGCTAAAAGGAATTTGCATCAGCAATGCATAGAATTTAAAGTTAATTTGAGTTTAAGTACTGCTATGCACTGATTTGAAAATAAGTATTTCAATCAGGTCATTTATTTTGTACAAGTTAAATATCTATATTTAAGTACTTAATAATATGATTAAAATTCTTTGATAGTATAAAAAAATCTTCACGCTATCAGCATGTATAACATTAGGGCAAAAAACATATATGTACATGGTAAGAGGGTATATTTACAGAACATGACGATATTTTTCAGTTTACAAAATATATCAGTAGACTTGTTACAAAATCTATACGAATTAGGTAAATTAAAAAAAAGCAAATAAAACACATTAAATAAGGTAAGGAAATCCTTTTACTTATTTTATCCAATTTTCTCTCTCCATTCAAAATTTAGAGATATAGTTCCCTTATTTTCTCCAACTTTTGCTTCCTTACTTCATCCACTTTTCTCTCCCCATTCAAAATTAAGAGATATTATTACCTAATTTTCTCCAACTTTTACTCAAAAAGTTCATTATAATCGGTAATTTTTATGTACAAAGTTCATACACCAAAAAACATATATGTATAGTTTTCGTATTCAATATGTATAACTGTATAGATTCTTATAATTTTTATATATGAAATATTTTTACATATTGTATGTGTATTTTGATTATTATAAAGTACATATAAATTGTATAAAATCTAATCAAAGTATGTATAAATTTTGAGAAAAATATGTATAATAAAATTGTAATTGATAGAAACCAGATTCCATACAAAGTTCATACACCAGAAAATAGTATTAATTTTTGTATGCAATATGTATAAATGTATAAATTCGTTACAATTTCTACGTATGAAATATGTGTAAAAGTTGTATGTATATTGTGATTATGATAAAGTACATATAAATTGTATAAAATTTGATCAAAGTATGTATAGATTATGAGAAAGTATATATATATATATATAATAAGTTTTCTGATTGATACAAACCAAATTCCATCCACATTTCATACACATATCAGTTTTCAACATTTTTAAGACTAATTCATATTAAATTTGTTCGCATTTCATACACATTGTGCCGCATATATTTAAAAAATGACATATAGCAGACTCCATACACATTTCATACATATACTAGTTTTCAACATTTTCTAAAACTATAGTTTATATAGTTTATACAGATTTTCAAAACACGCAATGATCATATATATCTCAAAATGATACAAATCAATTTTTATATACAATTAATACACAAGTTAGTAATTAAAAATACTTTGTAATAGTGGTTTGAAAATTTATACTAGGAGAGAAGATGAATTTTAGGTATGAAAATAGTGTCTATCATAGAGGAGAGGAGAAAGAGAGAGAGAGAGAGGAATATTTTTTAAAAGAAGAAAAAGTTGAATGGTAACTATCCTAGAATTAAGTCCACATTTAAAATCAGATTTTCTTCCTTAAAAAATGCCTAAAATCGTGGGCATCTCATTAAGCCCAAATCTTATATACTTTGTAATTTTATTGGCATGTTTTGTAAATAAGAAAAAGTATTCTTATGTTTCGTAATATAGAGTCTTAAATAGGTATTATTAGGTCATTTTCCCATAACATTAGTCCATTTATAAATTTACTAGTGTCATTTGGCCCCAGCCCAAACTGACGTTAAAATTTTAATTTGTAGATATCTTTTAATTTTTTTCTGCTCTTGCTTCTTTGTTTTTGTAATATCAATTTGATACTTCGAAAGACTTCTAAAATATTAAAGTACAAAAACGTACCTGAAAATTAAAGGAAAGTATTTTTCTTAGTTTATATATTAGATGTAAAAAAAAAAAAAATATCAAACATTTGAAAGCTCTTATATTTTCATGTTAATATATAACTTTTAACCTTTTTAATAATTTTGTAACTTTTGAAATTTAATTTTGTTATTTATCTTTTCTAACTCTTAAACCATTTTAGTTTAGCTGAACATAGGCTTTTACGGATATCAATATGATATCTTTTTAAGAAAATGATGTAAGAATTTGACGTGAAGAATTAAAAGGATCCTTTTACTTATCGAAATCTTAGTTGAAAAATAATAGATTTCTTTGAATCACTATGAAGAAGAAGCAAAACTCAATGGTCGACTACTCTTGTAGTCGACCATTGAGTTTTGAATTATTTTAAATACTTCCAACTATGTTAGTTTACAATATATCAAATTATCTTTTTTCTAATTAAACTATTATAAAGTTTTCTACATTAATCTTGGGTCCGGGCTCACACGGGCTTCACAAGACTAGTTGAATAATAGAAATCACAAGAACTAGAATGAATTACTAAGGACTTGTAAATACAAGCATTCCTCTACCAAAAAGTCCCCCACTCTTCCATTTCATCCATCCCGCTTCAATACGTGGAATGACATCATTTTCAATCTCACCATTCCCTTGAATGATCGACCTCGGGTACTTGAAGCTTTCTTTCTGGGGTATGACCCGAGTATCAAGCTGCACGTCATCATCCTCTAGCTATATCACATCACCGAACTTGCACTCCAAGTACTCTGTCTTAGTCCTGCCAACCTGAAACCTTTCGACTCCAGGGTCTGTTTCCAAACCTCCAGACTCGCGCAAACATCGCTTCATGTCTCGTCAATTAGCACAATGTCATTTGCAAATAACATGCACCATGGTACCTCTCCTTGAACGTGATGCGTCGGTCCATCCATCGCCAAAGCAAATAAAAACGGGTTAATTAGAGCGGATCCCTGATGTAGACCTATCGTGACTGGGAAGTGTCCTAACTCACCTCCAACTGTCCTCACTCGGGTCTTAGCTCCATCATACACGTCCTTAATCACTCTAATGTATGCTACAAGAACACATCTAGCTTCCAGACATCTCCATAGCACTTCCTTTGGGACTTTATCGTATGCCTTTTCTAGGTAGACTAACACCATGTGCAAATCCCTCTTCTTCTCTCTATAGTGCTGCACCAACCTCCTTACCAGGTGAATGGCTTCTGTAGTCGAACATCCTGACATGAATTCGAACGGTCATCCGAAATAGACACTATCTTCCTCATCCTTGCTTCCACTACTCTCTCCCAAACTTTCATCATATGGATCAACAACTTGATACCCCTATAGCTGTTGCAATTTTGGATATCCCCTTGTTCTTGTACAACGGGATTATGGTGCTCCATCTCCACTCTTCAGGCATCTTCGACGTCCTAAAAATAACATTCAACAACCGCGTAAGCCACTTCAAGCCTTTCCTGCCTGCATTCTTCCAAAAATTTATCGAGATTTCATCTGGCCCTGTCGCTCTTTTCTGCTCATCTTATGCATAACCCCTTCAACCTCTTCAACCTTGACCCGCCTACGGTGCCCAAAAAATCGAATTGTTTATTTGTTGCAAAAAAAGAATGAAAATAGGAAATTTTTGTAGATATATGATGAAGAAGAAAAGAAAAGGGAATGAAAGTGGGCCGAATGAGATCTATTTTCCCTCCAAAGTTCAACCCCGTGTCTCAAGCCACCACGAACAAACAAGTGAATGCTGCCACGTCAGCAAAGCCCACAGGCCACGTAGGACCCATATTTCAGGGCGCGCGCACACAGGCAACTAAAACAAAACCGCCCATAGCGCGTCAACATAACGGTGGTAGTCTTGTAATTCAACTTATTTGTCAAGGCCATAACCGTAAATTCACACAACCACACAACAGAACTTTCAGTTCATAACAGACAGCTGCTGAGGAACAAAAAAAATAAACCACCTTCCCCTCTTTCTCTTTTAACACTTCGGTCCGAAAAAAAACCTTATAAAACACAAACAGACGACTCCTTTCGATGCTTTAAGGAACACAACCGTAATGGATACTGACGAGGTAAACAACGCCGCCTCATTCCGACAATCTTGTCGGATACTGATGGCGGCGCAACCGCCTCAACTACTACTTACAACTTTCCAACTACCTAACCGTTTTTAAATTTTTGTTTTTTTTGAGGACTTTTGTGAATAATGAGGATCGATACTGATCGTCTTTTAAGTTGTGTTTGATGGTTGTAAATGTGATTTTAGTTTCATTCTGATGCTTTTTTTTTGGTGTGTGCTTGGAATTTTTACTAACTGTTTTTAAAATTTTAATTTTTTGTTTTTTATTTGACATCTTTTACAGAAAATGGGGATCGATACCGATCGTCTTTTAAGTTCTCTTTGATGGCTGTGAATGTGATTTTAGTTTCATTCTGATTTTTTTTTTTTTTTTTTTTTGTACTTTTTGAATTTTGATTTGTTGGGTTGCAGAGAATGACGGCTTTGAAGAGGGCGTATGCGGATATAATCTTGAATACGGCGAAGGAGGCTGCAGCGAGGATTATGTCGTCTGAACAGAAAGCTGTTCGGTATAAGCACGAGCTCAAAGTGGCGAAAGAAGAGGCGCTTGGGATGCTGTTGCGTCTCAAGCAGATGATGGATTCTAAGGTGAAAGTTTGTTCTTTTCTTGAAGTGGGTTTTGAAGGTGCTGAGTTTGCTAGACTGTTATTTGCTTCAATGTGTGTTTCATTTGGATGGTTGAACTTGATTGTTTGAGTGAAATGGGTTCTTGATGTTAAAAGGGGTGTCTTTACAAATCTGGTCTAGTCGGGATCCAACTGTTTTTGTTGTTTTCTCTGTCTTTGTTCGTTGATAGCTAGATAATTTGTTAATGAGTTGATTGATGTTGTGTTTAACACAGATGAGCCTTTCTGATGCGCTGGGCGGTCTAATGAAGAGATCATTCTGGTTTTTAGTAATGTGTAAAGAATTTTGAGTACCACAACTACGATTGTCTCTCTTGCAACTGATTTTCTTTCCCTCATTTTCAGGCTCCCTTGATGGAGACAGGAAATTTCAAAAATTTATGTGATGTGACCTAGTAATACATTGGTTTTTGTGTTGCTCTTGTACTCTTAACGTTTGTTTTTCTGATGCTAACGATACTGTTGTTACCCCTATTTTCTGCTCCTATGTTTTCTATTTGCTTTAGGAGATTCACACCAGAGAAATGCTGTGTCTTGTTCATGAAGGCGTGTTGTTTCGTTGCGGTTGGAATATCTGCTTATAGTGTCTTGTTCTGAAAAGTCGAGTTTTTGCTAATAACATAAATCTGTTTATGTGTCATTTACCACTACAGATGGATTTTTAACTTAAATTTCAAAATAAACAAGTTAGTTTCAAAAGGCTTGTAGTTTTAACCAGATGTCTGCTTGCAATAGATCTTGTTATTCTCATCTTTCTCTTTGAAACTTAAATATTTTTGCAAATGCTAGAAGTGTTTAGGTACTCGAAGGTTAGACCTTTAGACTTCCAAAGTTCTAGAGACCGACTTCATTAGAGATACTATACATTTTAAAGTTTCATTGACATTTCTATCAAAAGACAAGTATCAATTTGATCAAAGGAGTATTACTGGGTAGGACCTCTCCTCAATTGTTTAGTGTACATTACACATCTGTCTTTCCTCCTTCTTCCCATTCCTTTCTTGTTATCTGTCCTGGAGTTGGGGGTTAGGATCAAAACATAAGCTTCACATTTGTTGGCTGAGAGTGAAATAAACTGCTCGAGGTAATGTCATGGCACATATATTCAGGTCTTGTAATAATCTTCAATGTTCTTCTTGCTTTCGTCCCCCCCCCCCCCCCCCCCCCACTCTCTCTCTCTCATGTATAAGCTCCTTTCTTTCTCTCTTTGGGATTGGTTTTGGTAGAAGTAGGGAATGAGGTGATGTTGATGTCGTAGGGGCCAATGCAATGGTTATAAATTTAGTAGGATAACTGGTCTATTTTGTTTTAAATTAGAATCAACGAAATGTAGAAAGATATTGTACCTTTGTTTTGTCAATCAAATTCATAGCTTGTTTGCTAATGGATCTAATCATTTGTATCTTTTTCAATTGTGATCACGCCTCCTGGTCTTGCGTGTTGATCATGACATACCCTGTTGAGACTATCAATGACTTTTGAATGTTATTTCTTTCTTCCTCCCCGCTACTAGCAATAACATTTTAATTTTTCAAAAATGATTTCTCCTTCTGTGATACCATGATTTTAAAGTTTTGTTTCTCTTACATTTTGAGTCATGTGTCACTATGGCAGCGAATGACCATCTAAACATTCTGTTCACTTTCTTCTTCCTGTTTGATGACAAAGAGAAATTAGGTTTATCATTTAAGTGAAAAGGTCAGACCAAGGGTCTTATTTTGCCTTTCGTATTCTTGTATGGTTTTGTACATGTTTCCCATAAATCGAAAGAACTCGAGCCAGATAATTTCTTAGATCAACAGGTACTTTCTTTCGAGAAAATACGAGAGGGTGATCATGAAGTGTCACAAGCAAAAGGCGTCACTGGAAGTTCCAATTTATGTTCTTGATTTTGATTCATGAAGGTAGTCAAAGGCTACGGTTTGGTTTCGCACCGAAGGGTGTAGCTTAGTGGTCAATGAAGTGGGAGGAGAACCATGAGGTTCTAAGTTCAAATCCCATCAGAGGCAAAAAACTCTAAGTGATTTCTTTCCATCTGCCCAAACCTTGGTGGTCAAAGTTACTTAGTACCTGTGCTAGTGGGAGGTAGGAGGTACCTGGTGGAATTGTCTAGGTCCACGCAAGCTGGCCCAAAGACCATCTTAAAAGAAGCTACAGCTCGGTTTCCAGCTGGTATAGCTTGTCTGCCTACTCGTTTATGTGTATTTTTTCTCCTCATGAGCATTCTTATGCTTTTTAAAGGAATGCCATGTCTGATGGATGCTAGAAGCTACAATGCCAACAAACTGAACTTGGAAGAGGATTTCCAAACATCTCATTTAACAACGTTCACATATTTATCAGTCGGTTATGAAATATGTGCAAGTTGATGGAATTTCGAGTCAAGTTTAATAGAGTTACACCTGTCCTACTCACATGATATCTCTATTAGACATAAATGTCAAGATTATCGCGATGAGTTACCATTGGACCTAATAAACTCATAATAACCTCAACTCGTATATACGTGAACAATTTGCTTTTGAGGAGTATAAAGCTATTTGTGAACAGTTTACTTCTGTTAATTGGCATTGTTTTCACCTATTCTTTATGTATCTAATAAGATACCAATGAAAAATTTATCAAGCTTTACTGATTTATTTTTAGTTGAAGAAGTCAGCAGTTAACAAGGTAGGCTCTGGATCCCAGACCTTTAAATTAATCTGAGCATTTGATCATCAATCAATTTTTTTCCTATCAGATTTGGGGGTGGGATTCAATAGTTATCACTATTCAAAAGAGTGGAGAGGGATTGAGGAGAATCCTCTTCCTTGATATAAAGTTCTGGTTCTTCCTAAAAAATATAAGACGGTGGATAATTGACTTCTTACAACAACAACATACCCAGTATAATCCCACAAGGTGGGGTCTGGGGAGGGTAGAGTGTACGCAGACCTTACCCTTACCTTGGGAGGTAGGGAGGCTGTTTCCGATAGACCCTCGGCAATGATTGACTTCTTAATGGGGTTGAATTGTTATCACTGCTCAAAAGAGTGGAGAGGGATTGAGGAGAATCCTTTTCCTTGATATAAACTTTCTGGTTCTTCCTAAAAATATAACTCAGTGGATAATTGAATTATCAAAAGAATAATAATGAAAGAAAGACGATGAATTGCTGATTGTGACCTTTGAGCTATTTTGAGTTGCAAAAAGTTGCACAACAAGGCTCAATTACAGGCAAGATTCATTCACCTGCACACCCTCTTTCCTTTCGAGGGTTGAGTTACCAAAATGTTGGTTGTCAACTGTTGTTTACACAGAGTTTCGGAATTCTTCCTATTATGCAGCTTCTTTGTATTTAAGATGATAGCAGCAGGTAATTAGTTTCTTATGGGTAAAACAGTTGAACATTAGGACAATTACGGTTTTTGTGTGGCACCTGCCATGGAAGCCCAGAGGGAATAGATCCGTAGCTGAATGTGGTGTAATCCGAGGTTATTGGACCTAGGATAAAAAGGTTCCGCTGACTAAATGCTTGAGAATTTGTTTGATGCTAATGCTTTGGGCTTTATATTGGATTAACTTTGTGTAATTTCATGAACTTCGAAAATTCCTCTTGTTTCAAATGTATTGCAATATTTGTAGGATATGTTTTGGCTCCTTTTCAAAAGTAGAAAACTCCTTTGTGCAAATTAGATGAACATTTTGTTTTTCCTGCATTTTTGGAGATTGCACCAGTAACTGGATATTCTTTGTAGAGAAAACTATTGAAAGATTCTCTATTTTTCATGACATAAAATAATATTTAACCTCCCAGCTTAGTTGCATCTAGTTTTAAGAACTACGTAAGTTCTTACTAAGTCCTTCCTAAAAACTCAGTTCTCCCTTTTTTTCCCCATGAATAAACATGTTCCTTAGTGGTGCTTCACGTATTCATAATTTTTTCCTTATTTGTGACAGATTAGTGAATCAGAGTTGACGTCCTTAAGTCAACAGAGGAAGATTGAAGAACTTGAAGCTCAACTTCAGGAAGCGGAAGATATTGTGAATGATCTCAGAGTGGAGCTGAGGGAAGTTCAGGCTGAACTTGAGAGGGTGACCAGCTGCAAAGAGAAAGGAGCACAGAACTTAGAGGAAGTTGACACTGCTACTCGCGGAGAACTACCCGAGGAGAACAGAGTTGTGTTGCCTCCAGAATCACAGGAGGAGTCTGTGACAATTTCTAACAACGAAGTTATGAATATGAAGCAGAAAAATCAGTGCTCTCAGTCGTGTAGCAAAATGGTTCAAATTGGAAAACTTAAAGTTGCAGGTCCAGATTTACCCTCTATAATTTTGAGAAGTAAAGTGCCAGAGCTATACAGAAATGGGTGTACACAGAGAATTCGTGCTTGTGAAGGAAACCTTTTAGATGGAGATTTATCTGTTTGTAAAGGAGTTGAAAAGATTAAAAATGAAAATGGTGATGGAGTAGATGAAGGGATCTGTTCAGCACCTATTAATAAAGTTGATGATGTGGTTAATCCACATGAAAATATTCAACAAGCAGATGACTTGCTTAGCAGTTGGCACCTGCTAAAATCTTTTCGCCAAAAAAGAAGAAGAGCTATGAGAACTAGGAAATCCGATTATTCTTCACCAAGAAGCAGTCCTGATGATTTCCTGAATATTGATAAAACATCAAACACTGGTAGCTTGACTGCTCACTCCAGCCTTGCGAGCGATTGTGCTCCTGGTGAAGATCCTTCAAATATGGGCCCCAGCTTGTCGATAGAAAAAGCTGAACCAGACATGAAGCCGGGATTAACTGAAATGTACGTAGATGGACCGCTGATTGCGAGACCTTTTCGCCGAAAAAGAAGAAGAGTTGTGAGAAATTGGAAAGCCGATCGTCCATCTCCAAGAAGCAGTCCTGATCATCTCCTTGATACTGATAAAACATCAAATACTGGTGGATTGACAGCTAATTCCAGCCCTGCTAGAGATTGTGCTCCTGGTGAAGATCCTTCTCAGATGGGCCACATCTTGTCAATAGAAAAAGCTGAACCAGACATGGAGCTGGGATTCACTGAAATGTATGAAAATGAAACGCAGTCTGCTGAAACTTCTGGTGTTTTGAATGCAACAGTCGAGGATCAGTTAGTGATGGCAAAGATAGATCCTCCCAGACACGAAAGTAGATCTTTGGAGAGCTTAGAGGTTCCTGTAAACAGAACCGATTTTGAAAATGTTAGCAGTCAGTTATTGAACTCATTGTCAAAGATAGCTGATGTAAATGGTGAAGTTCCTAGCCAAACTCTGAATGATAGGGTCATTAAATACACCTTTCAAAGAAAGAGGAAGAGAGAACAGTTGAATGTATCAGAAGAGAATGCACCAATTGAGAAGAGCTCTTCAAAGGAATTAAATGGAGAAAAACGAAATGGTCATGTAGAGCGCTCTTCAAAGGAATTAAATGGAGAAAAACTGAATGGTCATGTAGAGCTCTCTTCAAAGGAATTAAATGGAGATAAACTGAATGGTCATGTAGAGCCAAAAATGTCAAATTCAGCTACAGAATCATCACGAGACAGTCGCCGAATGGCACAGGTCGCTCGACAGGTTGGTTATTCTACTATTTATCCTCGTAGATGTTTCTGCTGCATGCGGATGTTTGTACATCTATAGAAGTTTACATTTATTCTCATATATAAAGTTATACGTGGAATGTGATAGCGTAGATATCTGTATGAGCAGATTGTTACAGCTTATCCAACTATTGTCATTTGCTTTCACCCTTCCAAAAGAAACAATGAAAAGGTGACAACTTTTGATGTACCTTTAACTGCTTCAAAATAGTTCCGGAAAAGAGAAAACTTAAATGTCTGTCTAGCTCGGAGTCAGATGTTTGAATGTATTTCACATGGGGAAGTATATTGACACTTCTATAAATAAGCTGCAAATCAAGGAATATTTGTGGACTTGCTATTTCTACAACTTCACAATATTTATCAGTCCCTAGGAGTCAGAATACAATGCCAAGGAGGTCTAAAATATGCACATTTCACCTCCTGTCATTGTTGTGGGGTTTTCCACTGTAGAGTTCGTAATTTCTTCTCTGAGTTTTCGGTTTATATCAATAAGTCTCCATTCATGTATACTTGCTGTTTCTTTATTGGAAGATAAAGAAATCACGATAAGAAATCACGACATCTTTAAATATTTTAGCAGCAGATGTAATATAGGTATCACATTTGGCAGTATTGTTCTGGTACCTACTAATCACCAACATCATTGATGTGAAGCTTCTTGCTCTCGAGTTTTAGAAGATTTCATTTCTGAAGAGTCCTTAATGGTCGGGGTTTGAACCCCCTGATCACTTGGTTTTGCTCATATTCTCTATTTGTGTTTGGCAGCTAATTTCTTTGTCTGAGAAGAAGTGGTGGAAGTGAATAAGAGTTCACACCAACACGAGTAGTGGCAGCAAAATCCATGATGTTCTTTCCACCTTTGGAGATCATTTCAAGAAAGGATGTGATGGATAAGGACTGAGAGTTGATCGAATTGATAAATGAAGGCATGATATCTGATAGAGTTAACGATGTTTTTTTGTTTCAATGTTGTCGTACTATGATATATATAAAATTGGCTATTGTTCACCGTTAATGTTTAATTATTTTCAGTAAGAATCTCAATTGTCTGATTTAAACATCTGCTGATTCCTGCATCTAGTATTTTCCTAGATGACAATTCTGGCTGAGTTTTTGGCCTTCATTGCTCATTTAAAGGGCTGCTGATTTCTGTTGCTACAGGTGATTGAAGTGGTGGAATCGCTTGGAATTTGGGGAAATTGCTCTTTCATTAAGTATTGGCCTGTCATCAGATACCCCATTTATCAGCATATTTAACCAATTGTAAAACAAAGAATGAAAGGTGGACAAGGTTAAGCATATTGTGAGGACCAAGCCCTGAAAAAGAATACCATACCTTTTTGTGAATGGTTTAGATTAAACGAGGAGGAATATGTCACAATTTTCCCGGAAATCCCAACGAAAAGTACAGACTATTCCTTCTTTTTTATTGAATTGATCATAACCATTACCTGCATTTCAGAAAATTCTGCACCACAAATTAAGAGCTAATACCCGATACCTTCTCACTCTTTCATATACTATTGGATCTCACTTGTAAAATAGAATGTTCCATACTAAGCTTTTTAAGTGGGTAGTCAAATTCCAAGGCCCAACCCTTACCAGGCGGTGAAAACTACCAAGCTATTGGTACGGTAGGGGCAGAGGGAATTTTCAATGGAGCGGTGAAATGCGTAGAGTTTCTCATACATGTGAACCGTTATCAAGAAAAGAATTACAACAGCTAAATGGTGATGGAAAATATCAGTCAGCTACAAACCTTTGGTTATTGGATCAACGATGATAATCTGAAGACACTTTCTTTGATTTGTCAATTAAGAGAGTGATGCACAACAAGATTTTCTCCTTTTTCCTTCGGGACAAGAAGCACAAAAAATTTCGAGAGCAACACTTAAATTACATATTATACAACTCCACGAACAAGAATGCAGCCTTATCTATAACTAAAATATACAGAATCAAACAAGAGTCACTTTTGAAAAACCTTATTAGACTAATGAAAACAGCTTATGCACGTCAATAAAAGTACCGTATATAAGAACATGTATCTTTGAGTTTTTGACCTTAAATTGACATTTTGGCAAGGTATGCTACTTGACAAAAAAAAAAAAAAAAAAAAAAAAAAAAACAACAGTATACAGAAAATAAATGTCCACTTTTACTTGTCCAGTTTGAAAAATTGAGAGACAATTTATCATTTCACACCTATTTTATCTTTATTATTAATTATTGAGTTGGAAAACTTCAAGAAATTGTTAGTTAATACACAATTGTTAAAATATGTTTGATTAATTCTAATTATTTAGAAATTAAAAGAGATAACAAAATTATTATTTTATTATTTATTGCTCAAGGAGTATGCCAAGTCTAACCCCGGAAAGTAAAAAAAATGGGGGAAGGAGTAATAAAATAACTGTGGTTCTTGATTCAAGGAATCGGGGTGTTTTGCACCTGAACAGTGTCTCTCATCAGTTGTTTTGATAGTTGTGAATAGAGAGAGATATGGGGGTGCTGAGGAAAACAGGAGATTGGGCATTTAAAGCGTTCTCGGCGGGGCTAGGTGTTGCTACCATATTCTTCGCTGCTACTTTCTCCGCCAACGTCTACCGTGGTCTCTCTTGGCATAACCGCCAATCGGTATACTTATCTCTCTTTCTGATTTCTTTGTTTCATAAACCCTAAAAACCTCTTTTCCTCATCCAATTTAAACGAGATCAAAAGTTAATTTATAAAGGAAGATCGCCTTTTTATTTCTCTGACACCAATTGTTTTTACTTTTACCCGTTTGAAATTAGCGTCACATTTTAGTGGCGATTGTTCAGCTCTAAATTGTAATAGTCCTTAATATTCAGAAGCCTTTTCCGTGTATCTACCTGTACTCTGGCGACAGTGAAATGTTATAGCCATTTTAGCTATCTCTTGTGTGATTATATGACTGGAATATGTAATTATCACTCATTTATTTGTGTTACGATTGATGGGAGATGTAGTGTTTATACAACATGAACATGTCAAACCCAAGAAATGCTTGCCTTTTATCGTCATTGAACTACTAGATGTAAATTGGAAGAGTTTCCGATGTTTCTACAAATCATTAGCTTTCCCACAAAACTGGAAAAAGGATGTGATATTATTCTGCAGCTCAAAACAGCTATAGGAGATTAGTTAAACTCATGGTCAATATATTCTGCAGCTCATATAAGATTCAAGGTTATAGTTGTTCCTATTTCAGTCTTTTCTAGGAGTATAATTAAGGATAGTATCTAATGCCAGACTACCAATTATTGGAGCACGAAAGTAGTAGCTCGTATGTTGCATTGTGGTGGGCACTTTTTGCTTCAGTACTCAAAAGTATGTTGGGTTTGGGTGCCACTATAGTGTGTGTTTTCAACCTGAACTACTTACCTACACTCCCGTTAGCCTAAATATGTCTTTAGTTCTATCCCATAATTGTTCTGTTCTGGTATAGTTGGATAGTTTCTTGTTCTGTTCTTTCCTATCAACTACTGCTAACTTTTGACAGATTAGCAAAACTGTGTTTGAAAATTGAACGATGAATTCAAGTTGTTCTAGAAGAATCGTTGATGTCTGATGTCATTTCATTTCATTTGTAAGTACGGTTGCCCCAAATGTGAATCTGTGTTACCGTCTCAAGTAAAACTGGACCATCCATCATTGGTGGTTTTTATTACTTCTACAACTGTGGTGACCGTGCCAAATCTCATGAAAGTTGAACTATAACCCCTCCAGTTTATGGCTATAAGTCCTGTGTGCTCTTTGCTTTTTGTTCTGCATTCTGCTAGTTAACTTTTTTAGTATTTGCTTTTCCGTATTCAGTGTTGATGTTAAATCTCTCTTCCTAGATGATTATATGTTAATATTGCCACCTGAAAAACACTGTTTCCATCATTGCAAAGTCATTTACTGAACTTTTAGCTGTACTAGTCAGCTATCTAATATGGAGCATTTTCTTCTTGTAGAAGAATGAGAAGGAAGGATCTAAACTCCTGCAGCAGCAAGAATGATGGGTTTGGAAGTCCTACACTTTTACGTCGCGTTGCTAGCTGCGGTCATGCTATAAGTTCTGAATCTTTTCATTCTCATTCTTGCTATGGAAGGACTAAGCAGACTACTAGACACAGCAAAGCGTATGCAATGGATCAGAGGCTTTGATGTGGGTGTCGGGGACACAATCAACATCTCCCACCTATTGTATGCCGATGACACACTGATCTTCTGTGGTGCAGACAGAGATCAGGTGCTCTATTTAAATCTAACCCTTCTTATTTTTGAAGCTCTTTCAGGTCTGCATATTAACATGCACAAAAGTGTGATTTATCCGGTCAATGAAGTGCTAAACCTCGAGGAGTTAGCAGAATTCTGGGCATTTTCCTACCACATATTTGGGCCTCCCATTGGGTGCAAAATACAAGTCTTATATGGGATGGAGTGGTGGAAAAATTTGAGAAGAGGTTAGCTTCTGGCAAATGCAATACCTCTCCATGGGAGGCAGACTCACTCTAGTCGGTAGTGTCTGGATAGCATTCCCACTTACTACATGTCACTATACCCACGCCAACAAAAGTGCTGGAACAGGTTGGATAGAATAAGAAGGAATTTCCTCTCAAAGGTAATAGCGAGTAAGTACAAGTTCCATCTAGTAAAGTGGGAAAAGATTATTATGCCAAAGCATCAAGGTGGTTTGGGAATCAAAGATCCGGCAGTCCATAACAAGTGTCTTTTGATGAAGTGGCTGCTGGAGATACACACAAGAGGATCAACCTCTATGGAAGAGAGGGTGGTTAATGCTAAGCATGGTTCTCAAGGCAGCTGGTGCACCAAACTAACCGGTTTGGGGTAGGAGTTTGGAAGCATATATGCAGGCTATGGGGAGAGTTCTCAGAAAATCATCACTTTTTGGCAGGCAATGGTCAGCGAATCAGGTTCTGGAAGGACAAATGGCTGGGAAACTCAACTTTAAGACATGACTATCCTTGCTATTTTTCGGATTGCTTGTCATCCCGACTTACCATCACCGAAAACAAGATTGGGCACATATCCGGAACATCACAGACCGAGGAGGAATCTTCAAGGCGGGAGGTTGAAGATCTAGTCGTGGCTTCTAGCCACATTGAACGACATCCTACTAAATGAGCATATCACGGACAAGTTCAAATGGAGGTGCAAGTGATGGCAAATACACGTGAGGAAAGGATATAAAATGATTATGGAACAAAATGGAATTACGATTTACTGCCTTGGAAACTAATGCGGAAAACAAGCTGCCCCCCGGGTCATGGCCGGATTTACTCTTTATGAGGCATGCTTGACCTGGACAACCTTATGAAAAGGGGAAATTCATATGGCTAATAGATGTTACATGTGTCACGGAAGGCGGCCAACAACCATACCGTTTGCGTTGTAGATTTGCATTATATTTTGGAACATGTTCAACACTTTTTGGAATCGGTTGGGTTATGCCTCGTACCATCAAGAATGCTATCGAGTCTTTGAGCATTTTGATAACACCATCAAGAGCATTGATACAATTTTTTGGAGCATATGGAAGAGAGGAATAGAAGATGCTTTGATGGATTATCAACCCCAATACCAACCTTGAAAGCAAATTGTCTTTTGTATTTATTTAGTTGGGCAAATGTCTCCCTGTAGATTCACTCCGAAAACTTTTTTGGACTTTGTTAGCTCACTTTGTATTTAAGATAGTTTGTTTTGACTGTAGAAAGCTAACAAGGTGATTTTTGCTTTTTGAAGCTACTAGGTAGCTCTAACTTTACTGTAATTTGCATCTTCTTGATGCACGATGCTAATGATAACAATTACTTCATCAAAAAAAAAAAGAAGTTCTGAATCTTTTTAAAGTGATGCAATAACTTCAACACGAGTATTACTTACATTTTCAATAACTTCAACGCGAGGTATGACTTACATTTTGTCCTTTGTTGCTAGCCACATAATTGTGAAGTTATAATTCGAGATACCTATTTAATTATAGCAGCCGATGACCCTTAACAATGGAGTTGGAATGATGTTTGAAATTTGTATGCGTGAATTGAAATTATACAATCAGACGTAACTGATTGTTCACTTGTGCTTTTTCTGGAAACTAAAGAAAGCAAGAGAAAAGAAGGAAACTTCTAATTTTTCCCTTCTATTGATTGGTTTGAGTTGAAAATGAGGGAAGAAAATAAAGGAGGGAATCATTTTCCTCTTGGACCCACAATTTTAAATTCTTGAAAGAAACGTCAAATTCTATTCCTTTCTTTTCTTGTTTTCTACCCAAACTTAAAGAAAAAAGTTTACTCTCCATTTATTTTCTTGTTTCTAACCAAAAGGTGGCTGAATTACTCTCCATTTCCTTTTTTATTTTCTTTCCTTCAAGTATTCTCCCTTTCTTCCATTCCCTAGTTTGCCGTCATCTTTTTTATTTCAATGTTCACCACCAAGTCTTCAATAACTACATGACATGTCTAATAATTTCTCAAATATGAGACGCTTAATCCATTTCTTGCAACACATTTGACCAGTATGCAACTAGAACTACAACTCTACAAGTAGATATATAAAAAAAAGGTATACAAGCAAGTAGAGATGGAGTCAGGATTTGAGGTTTGGGGGTTCGGAATTTTAAGACAGGACACCGACTTCAAGCTAATGTATAACAAGACCTCAAGCTAATGTATAACAACCAATGGCGTCTCAATAAAATTAATGGCCTAAAACCAAATTTTAATCCGAGACCTTAAATATATACACATTCATAAAATAAAATAAAAATTAGTCTTGCCTTTTTTTTATTTTTATAATTGTTGCATTTACTTCACATAGTAACATTATTATTAATATTTACAATAGTGAGGATTAATTAAAGTTAATAAGATCTTAGTCATGTGTTTTAAATACATTACCTTAGATGTTGTTGAAAAAACTTTATTGAATAATATGAAGCTTTTGAGTAATTTAATTCGAAGTTGTAAAATATTTCTCTTAAAAAGTAGATAGTTTTTTCCCTTCTTCTATTATATAAATTTTGTACTTCTTTTTACAATCTTCAATATTGTCTAACAAAAAATAAAATCATAAAATTCATTCGTAAAAATTTTGGGGCCTCAAAAGTTTGGGGAGCTAAAGCAAACCCTTGAGCTACCCTTGATAACAATCATCAAACTAACGAACAAGTATCAATATTTAATATCTTTTGAAAATCTAATTTTGGATTTGGCTCTGTGAAAGAAAACGATGAAATGAATGGTAATAGCAAGTATCGGGAGAATTCGGTTTGCTTTTTGCTTATTGATTTGTCAATTTTATATTTTGTTTTTAAAATATAAAGTGTTAAAAGAAATTCTGTATAATATTATGTATGACAGCAAAAAGGGAAAAAGTTACCCCCAAAGAAAAAGAACTGCACGAGTTCAATTTATACGTTCTTCTAATTTTAAAAAGTGAATTAAAAAAGAATCTTGCTTATTATAACAAAAAAATGAAAAAACATAGGCACTGGTGGAGTTTCAAACCCACATCTATGGAAAGAGAGCTTTTATATAATCACTAAACCGTTCGCTTATTTGTGTATGTGGGTTCGCAATTAATAATATCTACCTTTACTGTTTTTTTATAGTAAAAATATAAATCTAAATTAAAAACTCGGGTTGCCGCGAACTTCTTTAACACTATAACTCCGCCCACCCCTGCAAGCAAGGTTCTAGCCATTTGATTGGCCCCGTGGTGAGTTGAATTATGACTGCTCTCGCTAATTAAGAATAATTATAATTTGTATCGATGAAAGCCGTCTGGTTGGTTGAATTTCAGTAGTGGTTTAATTTAATGGAAAAGGTCATCACTCTCATTGTTGGGACGACTGCCGGAAATATTGGTTTTTTTTTTTTTTTTTTTGACATGGGAACCTTGTACCGCTATCTTTGGTGCGCGGGATAAATCAAATTTCAACGTACGATAACAACATAATATAGAGAATATTGGTTTCTTTTAAAAGAGAGTGAATCCAGACTTTTTCAAGCTTGTAGAAACAACACATTTATCTTACAGCACTTCGATTTGGTAAGAAATCAGGATGAGTTTGGTCTAACATTTTGACTATATCTAAATGTCCTGTAGTTTAGTTGTACCTGTGAAATTTGTGATATCTTTCCACACAACAGGTGTGAGTTCGATTCTCACTGTCCTCCTCCTCTCTTCTGGCGCCCCCTGCAGCCGCCAAAAAAAGGGGCTACTTAATTGGACTCCAGAAGGTCGACGTAGCATGGCATCATGAATATAGACACTGGCAACAACCATTTACATATTCTGATATCATTTCAAACAGTTTAATCACAATGCATCAGAAAGAATAGAAACTAATTCTTAGAAAGAAAAAAAAAATGATAGAAACGAAATATCCTTCTATACAACGCCAACTTTCATATCAGACACGCCATATAGTGGTCTGGCTATCCTTTCCTCAATATCTGTTCTTCTTTGAAATATCAAAACGTAGACTCAAAAAGGTAAAAAGTAATTCTGATGGAAGTTTGCAGAAATGATCTGCGGTAGGTTATAGATTTGGCAAAGCTTTCTGAGTGAATAACCATGGCCGAAATGCACAATATAGTAGTACTACGAGTAAGAAACTGCTTCCTGATTCATTTTTACATCCTACTCCAATGCTCAGAGTCCAAGCTGAATTGAGTATTAAACTGAGTCTCAAAGTCTGGAAACAGAAGCAACCATGGAAAACAGTTTCAGTGTATGTTCCTCGAGTCAAGAAATATTTGTGAAGAATTGTGTAGACATATTAACAGCCATGTCTTTTGTATATTTTTAAGAGGACCACTAGTAGTAAGCACACAAGATCCAGGGCCGAGGAGCCAAGTAACAAAAATGTAAACGTGTAAGCTATATAGTACTAAAAACTGCAGATTTTCTTTGATATCCCCACTCCCCAGTGTGCATTTATTATAAACACTTATTGCAACCCTCCCAACAACACCTCACATGAAAAATAATGGGAAGTGGATTAAAGGAGGACACTATAGTTGGTTACAAATTAATGACGAAAGGAAGTGTTCTGTGTGGTCATACTTCTCTCAGGGCGTTCCCTTCCCTGAAAGCAAGTCATGCTCAGGGAAGGGTAGCACAATTTAGGACCAGAAACTGACTATGCACCCAAGTCCCTATGAGTACAAAATTTTATCCATATATGTGACTATTGCATCCCAAGCACAACTTCCATGTTCTCTTCTATACATGCTGGAAATTAATCGGAAAAAAATCAGATATTTATAAAGTACCTGACATAAACTATCACACACCATTTTGCGAACTTCTTGAAACTCCAACTGAAGGTGCAGAAATTCCCTGGGCATCACCATGAATTTCGGCTAATGGGTTCACAATAAACCCCCGACTACTGTGGAGCCGATATCTCCTATTCTCCAACTTAAATCTTTCACCATTTCCTAGCTCACCAGCTACATTGCTTATTACACCTGCTGATGAGGTTCCAGCAGAAGCAGAGAAGTGTGAAGTTGCAGCGCGACCTTCTGTTCTCTTCCAAAGTTTAGAAGTCAAGAATTCTGCACCTGGTAGCTTGCAACACATGACTGCAGAGTCGGTATTTGACATCCTTCCAGTTGACATAGCCAAGTCCAATGAGATCTCATCTAATGCCAGCTCCAGACCATGAACACGTCTCTCCAGAGAATGCATGCCACTTTGCGAGCTCCCCATAAATTTCTAAATAAACAAAGAGAGGAAAAAGTTAGAGAAATATACTAGGAAGCATCTATGGACTAATCAGGAGAGCTAAGATTTATGAAATAATGATCAAGAGCATTCCTATAACCTCAATATATTAGTTAAAAGATCCTTCCCATACTGAGCTGAAATTGATCCAAACAGAGGCATTTTGATCCAAAGGAACTAATATAGGATTATATGTTTTTAATCAAGATCCAAAGGAACTAATATAAGATCGGAGAAAGTCATAAGGTTGGGCATTTGGACGATTCAATCCATTGAAGTAAAAGCATATGTCGCCGCGTAAGAAATAGGTAGTAAACAAGGACTCATTATATTTCTTCTTTTTGTATTTCATGCTTTTCAGTATATATTATATCTTGGGAAGCTAGGAAAATAGCTCTGGCATTAAACATAAAATAAGTGCAGGAACTTGATGTATATTAGTGATATTCCGTAGTATTTCATTCTTTTTCGACTGATACTTTCATTCATGAATCGAAATCATAGAAGCGGAACATCGTCAAATATTAGAAAATTACCTGGAGAAGCTCTAACAAATTGGACTGCTGAGTTTCAATTTGAACAAGTTGTTTCCGGATCAGAGAGAGATCTTCACAATCTTTCGGGTTCCTACACAGATCTCCAGTTTCATTGCTCACAATTACAGTAGATTCTGATATCTCATCTTGATATGGAACCACACGAGATCCAGCCTTTCCCACAGCATTCCTGGTTTCATTAGTGATCTTACTGAAAAGAGTACGTTTGACTGCAGGTCTTGTATTTGCTTCCAACTCCTCGTCTTTGCCCAACTGTATCCCGTCTTTGTTTTGGTGATAATCCTTTGAAGCGATGGCCCCAGAAGAACCATGAGGAGCAGAAACATCAACTTTCCACGGCTTCTTCCGATCAAGTTTGCGAAAGATTGCTGGACCTGATTTCTTTTCAGTGCTGTCCAGAGGACGACCTTTTTGGGCTGCAGGAGCAGTGGAATTATCTGCTACAGATGACTTGTTAGCCGGCCTTCTTACACTAGGAGTACTGGAGCTCACAGCTCTGGAAGTCTTCAAACCAGGCGGGTAACGTCCATCACTTGCATTTTCTATTTCAAGGACACAACACAGGAAACATACTAATTGATTCAGTTTCACAAGCAATGAGTATAGAAAAGTCAAAAATTTGGTAATTTACTAGGCTACCTCATTGAAAAAAAAAAAAAAAAAGAGAGCAACTAAACTAAATTGAGATAAAACAACATCAGCATATACTATAAATAGAGAGCAGTAGCAAAAGACCTCATGATGAATGAACAAAGGGAAGAAAAAGGAAATACGGAACAAAGTACTAACATCCAACCACTTGCATACATAATCCGTCATTTAGCACAAGAGAAACCAAATCAGAAAACTCAAGGGTTAACATATCGTCCACGGAAGAAAAAATTAGGAAAAAGGTAAATTAAAAATGTATATCATAATTTGGGGAAAAATTAAAACGTAACAATATTCTTGACTGGCGGATGCTTAAAAACCCAACAAATTGATCAAAAGGACACAAAATAAGGAACTTGGAGGCAGACACAGTACATAAACTACTGTTTAACCTGGGAAAAAAGATGATCCTAAACTCGACAAGATGCACCAAAAGTAATTAGTCGGAGTTAATAACCTAAATATCTACATTAGAGTAAAGATAGGGTGAAAAGCTGGTAAAGTAAATACCTTTGGAAGAGGAATTTGACTCGGGAAGAGGGGAACCATTATCAGATAAATCAGGGATTCCCTTCCATGCGTCCAACATTTGATTCATTGTTTCCCTCACTGCTTTTACCTGTACAATTTAATCAATCATCTTTAATTGTCAGGCAAAATTGCATACATATGGTACCAAAACAAGCAATGCTGAGTCAATTTTAAACAAGTACTCCCTTCGTCCATTTTTACTTGTCCATATTTGAATTGGCACACCCCGAGCAATAAATAAAACGGAAAAGGGCCAAAATTACCCCTGAACTTTGGGAAATAGTTTATTCATACCCTTTATTATACTTTAGGACCAATTATACCCTTACCGTTATACTATGGGGTCGATTATCCCTTATATCTAACAGTTTCAATTTGCGTGGCATCATCATCGACCCTTCAAAATTATTTTCCCTCAAATAATTCTTTATCCACTAAAATAACCCAACCCGACCCGATTTTTTTTCCAGCCCAGGGGTAATGGGTTGGGTCCGTATCACTTTGGCTGGACAAAAAAAAAATTCGGGTCGGGTTGAATTATTTTAGTGGGTAAAAAATTATTTGAGGGGAAAATAATTTTGAAGGCTGGGATGATGCCATGTGGCAGCTGTTAGACATAAGGATATAATTGACCCCATAAGATATGTGAAGGTATAATTAGCGCAAAAGTATAATGAAGGGTATGGATGAATATTTTTTTGAAAGTTCGGATAATTTTGACCCTTTTCCGTAAATAAAATTACAATTTTTCTATATCACCCCTAACTCCTAAGTTATATAAATCATCTAAATAATTGAAATCGACCAAGCATACTTTAAAAAGTGTGCAACCACTGACAATTCCTTGAAGTTTTCAACCCAATAATTAATAGTAAGGTAAAACATGTATGAGATGGCAAATTACCTCTTGGTTTTCCAAATTGGTCAAGTAAAAGTGGATATCTATTTTTAGTATAGTTGACAAAGTAAAAATGAACTGAGGGAGTAAATCAAACTGAATCCAAATCAGCAAAGAATCAAAAGAGGAAATATAATTGAGTGTAATTGGACAAACCTTATCAAATCGTTTTGCCTCGAAAGTCTTCAAGCAAGATGCTTTGAACTCAGATAAAGCATCTCCCTCGACTACGGCGAGCCTCAACAAAGCCTCAGCACTGGCTTTCCTAGCCGCCCAATCATCACTACTCACAAATTCCACCAAATACGGCACCAAATTCCTCACAATCTGCTTCCCATTAGCTCCTCCAACAGCGATCACACTACCAATCATTGTAAGCAATGCTGCCTTCGCTTTAAAGCTCTCACTCTTAAGCAACTTCTCAAATCTCGGCAACGACTTCCTTAAACAAACAATATCCGGATCTGGTGACCCCTCAATACATGCCGCCAAACACAAGGCAGCTCCGATCTGAGAATTCATTTCCTGTTCAGTAAAAAGCGCTTCTAAAAACGGCTTAATAATTGAAGAAAACGGAGGTTTTGTCAAGTGTGACGAAATCGACGCACACGCGCCGACGCACGCGGCGCGTACGGCGGAGTCAGGGTCACGTAACCGGCGTACGACGGCGGTGAGGAGTTTAGAGAGATGAGGAGAGAGAGAGTCGCCGTGTTGTTCGGAGAGAAGAGAGATTAGTTTGAGACATTGTTTACGGACAGGTGATTTGTCCGAAGAATCAGTTGTGGCAATTGAGGAAACGAAAGGTGGAATTGTTTCAGGTGAAAGTGTTTTAGCGATGGATTCGAGTTCAGTTGCTGCTGAGGAATGTGTGTCTCGGTCGGAAAGCTTGTGGAGACATGTGAGTACTCGGTGTTTCATGTCACGTGTTTGGTTTTGCTTACTGTGGACCGACATTTTCAACCGACAATTGATGATGTTTGGCAATAGTAATTGAAGTGGAAATTGGTATAACGGAGTTAATGTAGTGGTGGTGGTGGTGGTGGTGCTGGAGGTATATGCGGCAGCATCGCAGCGGCCGGCGGTGGCGGGTATCTTTTTTGTGTGTTGTTATGCTTATGGATTTGCTTTCTCTCTCTCTTTTCGGTTTTTTATAGAGAGAATGGAACTGTAGAGAAGCCGTTAATTGAGTTTGACTGTGTGTTAACTGTTAACCCAGTAAACGACATCCTGTGGCTATCCGAGTAGCGTACGGCGTCGTAAAAGGCAACCGTCGCGCCATTTGACGATTTCCCTCCTTTTATTCGTTTGATAATCATTGTCGTACTGTGTTTTACTCTCTATGTTAATTTTTACATGTTCTATATTGATTTCGCACATGGATCCATAAATAAAATGATAATTTTATAATATCATTCATAATTATTACTAAGTCATCTAATAATATAAATTAATTAAACATGTTTTAAAAATTATGCAATTGCTAACAATATGTTGATTCCAACACAATAATTAATAATAAGGTTAATATATTCATATGAATTAGTAAATTATATATCTCTTGTTCTAAATTGGGTAAGTAAAAGTGGATATCTATTTTTAGTAAATTGGACACGTAAAAATGGTCGGAGGAGTATTAATTAGAAGGGGTTTGATTACTTTACCCTTATTATGTTTAAGTTATAATTTATCTCCATTAAATATTTATTCTATTTATGTGTTATCTCCATGAATGATAAAATTCTACTAAGGATATATAGGAAAAAAAATTAATTGTGCCTTGTACTTTTAAAATTACAAATAACTTGAGATAATTATTTTTAGTAACTATGATAGATAATTTAACGAGGGTGTACTTGATTAAATGAAATGGTAAATCAAATAAAGTAATTTGTTTGTTTAATAGGTATGGGTTGGACATTCTTAGTGGAGGTTCTGTTTAATCACTAGTGATAAAAAAATAAAATCAATTGCACAGAAACTGTGATAAAACAATAAAATCAATTGCACAAAAACTGTGATAAAAAACCGGCAAACAAGGCAATTTTCGATGAAATCAAGTTCAAGCGTGTGCATTTTGAGTTGCGTGAAAATCTTTTAGCACAAACTTTGTTTACCTACCACTCAAAAACCAAAAGTTTACTCTTTAGTTATGGTGAAAACTTATCCCTATAAATCAAATTAATATACTTTGTTATGGTTAAGTAATAAATAAGTTAAAAATTTACATTAATTAACTGTAATTAGGTGATACTTCATCAGTTCACATTTATTTGTTCATTATACTAAAATAAATTTTCACTTTTATTTGTTCACTTTAACTTATCAAGAAAAAATGATCTTTTTTTTTTTTAATTGTTTTAACCATAATGTCAACTACTAATTCCCAAATTATCTTCCAAGATTTTTTGAAATGCTAATAGTCATGATGAGCACTATAGTAAAATATGCACTTATTTATTATTTTTTTAAAGGAAGTGTAAAGTCAATTATGAACAAGTAAAAGTGAACGGAGATAGTTAAAATTTTTTATATAGAAGACACATGTCATATTATTATCTGTTTGATATAAATATTAGGTACTGATAAATATTTACCTTACCATTGTTGTCACGATAGAGATAAATTCTTTTTTATGTTTTTTGCTAAAGGCAACTTAAATTAAAAAGAATCAGTACATAAGAGAACAGATCTTGTTGATTCAATCCTATAATAGTCTTGGCAAATATTAAATAAAGCATGAGGAGGAGGATAGTTCAGTATTTAAAAGGTCACGAATTGATCGATATATAGTGGTTTCGTCTAGTGTTTTAGTTGAAGTTTATTTTTCTTTGTTAATCAATAGAGGTTTCGTCTAGTGTTTTAGTTGAACTTTATTACAACTCATTTTCCTCTGTCACTTCAGTTTCTTCAAAGAAAGAATCTAGCTTGAATTATCATGATCTAGTTCATGACAGACTGTTTATATTTTATAAATGTTAGTCACACATTTAGCATAATGTTTCTAATACTCCATTTGTTACAGATTAATATCCTATTTTTATTTTGGGAGATGTGTAATACAATAATAATTGCAAATTAAATGCCCTAATCCAGTCGACCTATTCCCATTATGGTCGTTAATTATTAGGTGAAACTTCAAGCCATAAGGGCATACCCTATATAATACAGGCAGCATTGCTCTAGGAAAGGTGAAATCCTAAGATAGGCAAAAAATGAGGTGGTCCGGAGCAAAAAAATCAGTGATAAGGTGGAAAAAAATAGTTTTAACTTTATGTCCATTTTATATATATATTTTACACCATCAACTTAAGGTCATGACCAACAATAATAGGTAGTCTATATTGACCGAGCTTCAAAAATCTACTTATATGAAAAAATGCTTCTGGTTAGAAGTGATTTTAGAAAAAAACTTTTAGCGAGTTGTAGTTTGTGATTGGTTAATTAATTTGAAAATACTTCTGTTATGAATCAAAAACACTTTAGTTTTCTTAAAAACTTGGTCAAACGCCTTGACTCTCTAAAATAAGCATTAACTTTTCACAGGCTTGGCCAAACATGCTATAAATCTAACTTAAATACGTAGGAAATAAACTAAATAACTTGCTGAAGCCTGCTAGAGTGCATTAATAGTGTAGAAAATGTTTATATATTTTTGTACATAAGTGGAACTAAAAAAAAAAAAAAGTTAGCCAAGAGAATTTCGTTAATTTAGTTAATTAGAAGTAGAGTAATGATGTGAGCATGTCAAAAGAGTATCATACAAGTAACAGTGCCTAGCTCCCATCATTACCTCTTCATGATTAAGTCTTGTTTGCTAATCAGTGGACCAATAACTTGTTTTCATTTTATGCGCTTTCCCCATTTGATTAAATCTCACTGTTAATTTTGGTTCAAACGTCATTAAGACACAGTCTTTTCCGTTTTCGAGAGATGCTAAACTATCACACCAATTTGATTCAAATTTGGCCACACCTATGAAAAGACCATCATAACCTTTACATGTACAATTTTGAATAAGATAAACTTTAGGAGGGAAGGATAGGAATGACATTAACTTAGTATAAATTATTAAATTTGTCTTAGATATCCATGCAAGTTTACTATGCTACTCTCATTAGGGTCATTGTGGTCAACATCAGTGTGGCAAAAAGACCTTTCCGAATCTTCGCTTAATTAAGTCTTGAATCAAAAAGCATGAAAGGTAGGAAACCAACCACCTCCTCAATAGGAAAATAAAAGCAACCCCCAATTGTCTACTATATTTATACTTTCACTCCCAATTCTCGTTCTAACCTTGAAAAAGAAAGATCCTCGTCAGTCAAATTTACCATTTTGAGTAATTAATTAGTCAAAAACAAATTTGGGAATTTTTTTTAATAGTGGGACTTAATATTTCTGAAGGAATACTCGAGGCATGATCGTTTTATGTAAATTCAAAGAAGATTTTTCAACACAAGTTTAGCATGGATAATTACTAAGTCGACATCCTCATTAAAAGTTTAAAACTAAAAAGTTATTTGTTTTATGTTTCACTACAGTATATAAACTTGGAGTAGACATGCTTATTGACAAGAGTAGGAGAACAAAATCTTCAAAGCTGCTAATAATACTTGATTGTTAGTAATCTAGTGATTGTTAGGCCCAAAAAGTAATACAATATTATATGGCCAAGGACAAGAGAAAGAAACTCAAAGTAGTGGTAGTATTGTATAATATAGAAGCTTTTGTAAGTAGGGGCAGACCTAGCATATAAGATATATGAATTTACGTGCGTGGAGCTTGTAACTTTTATTCATATATTATATTTATATTAAGAAATTCATGAAATATTTATAAATATTTAATTGTGAATTCAATTATTATTATATATTTAATTTGAGGTCGTTATAAAAGCTCATACAAATTAACCCGATCTGCTTTATAAGTAAAATATGGTGTGATAGTTGTGGTTTTTTTGGTGAA
Organism: Lycium ferocissimum; assembly: GCF_029784015.1. Classification (NCBI taxonomy): domain Eukaryota; kingdom Viridiplantae; phylum Streptophyta; class Magnoliopsida; order Solanales; family Solanaceae; genus Lycium; species Lycium ferocissimum. The sequence goes on along the minus strand of NC_081346.1, from coordinate 9,312,271 downwards.
CCGAACTCAATCTTCAGCTCACCTACCAAAACTCTCTTTACACAGATTATGAGTCATCAATTTCAAGTTAGCATATCTTTATCTATGAAGAAAAGAAGATGAGACCATCTTTTCAAGGAAAGAGTTCTCAGAAATTTAAGGAATTAGCAATGATTAAGTAGGAAAAAGAGAAATGGTTAAACTAATTAAAAAGGACTCTAATAATTAATAACGCGTTTTACTTACCAACACCGATGGCATTTAAATATTTCTCCCAGTACCATTTGTAAAATAATTACGCTACTAGCAATAATATAATACTTGTCGGCTCATACAGAACAAACAAGCTAAGAACTTTAAGTCAACAAAGCAAGTAAGCAACCATAGAAAAGAAAGGAATACTCGTACGGAGTAATTTTAAAAGATTCTTTATCTATATATTCAGTTCCATCCCTTTATCTGTAATCCAAAGAAATTGGAGAATTGAAAGTTTTTGAATAACCCCGCACTCCCGCAGTGTTACTTTTACTCATCATTTCATATAGCCCTTTAATTTGAAGTTTTGAAAATGTATCAACCTCATCTAATTCAATTTAAAATATCACAAAGATCTTTATTCTATGTTATAACTGTTAGTAATGGCCCATGAGTGGCCTATTTTATTTTGGAATATTAAATAAGCTAATAATAAAATTGCTAAATTGCGATTGGTGATTGGGGAAGTTATTTTAGATAAAACTTTACTTCACTTTGATTGAGAGTGAAATTAATACGTTAATTAACAATTGATCTCTTTTCTGCCTTAAAGTAGAATAGCGTAACTCTATCTATACCTATTCTGAAAAAGAACATAGTAAAAAACGGGAGAGCAATTTTAAACTTAAGTGCTCTCAATCAATTCAAATCAAGAAGAACGGTATGACCGGTTCGGGTATATGCTTTCTAGCCTAAATTATTGATATTATAAGTTTATATGAAAAATGTTACATTGCAATTTGCATGATCCTAAAATTATTTATAGAACTTTATGTAAATTGTTTATGAATCACAATCATTCTAGAGAAAATCATTACAATAGCCCATTGATTCCTAATCCAAATAAAGGTGTAAATTCTTATTCCTTTCATTGGTTAACCACCCAAACTATGTCTATGATGATCTTGTGAACTTTTAATGTATTGCGTCGTTAGCTGAATCATAATATGCACAGAGAAGCGTGAAATTTTGCTATGAAGATACAGCCACCTATTAAGGCAAAAAGGCTAAAATTACGCTTACACAGTGCCTATGTTTGCTATCCTGCGACTGGCGAGAGCCAAATGCAATCCTTGTCTTCACTTTTACCTGCTAAGGTTTCTTTTCGACATCTTACCTCACAATTTCTGAAAGGTCAACTACTCCGACCAAACTGAAAACGTTTTTATCATTAAAAAATTTATTGGTACTTGGTGAGGAGTTCCAAGAAAATTAAATTGAGTTAGCTTCTATACGCTAAGGGCCTGTTTGGAAAGCCACCCAGGTAATTGAAATTGGGTGTAATTACACAGTTTGGTCTGTTTGTTTGACCAAGTAATTACACAGTTAGGTGGGAATTGGGTGTAATTGACAGGGTGTAATTACACTCTCCAATTCTCAAGGGGGGGCTGAGAATTGGGTGTAATTACATCCTGTAATTACAGGGTTATTTTTTAGTTTGTTTATTTTTTTACTTTAATTTCTTTTTATTTTTAATTTCTATTATTTAAATTTTTTTGATTTTTAATTTTTTTTTATTTCTATCATTTTAATTTCTTTTTATTTTTACTTTTGAATTATTTTTATTTTTTAAAATTTATTTTTCTTTTTATATTATTTATTTTTCATTTTCTTTCTTCTCATTCCCAACCTTTACTTCTTGTGGTTCCATGTAATTGCTCATATTTTTTTATTTTTTTATTTTATTCATTTAGCATAACCTTGTTATTATTCTAATATTTGAAACTACACCTCTTAATATTGGAAAGAATGAGTCATTAACAAACTTGACATATAACGAGTGACGTTATTAAAATAGAATTTCATTGTGAATTAGGTTATATACTTATATTTTTTCTTTCTTTTGAATTATTTACTTAAGTTACGTTAGAACTTACTTATGTAATATTGGAATTTGACATAAGAGTATTATGTGGAACTTTTTCTTTTGGATTTTGAATTTAGGTTATATTTCCAATTTTAAGTTATTTGCTTTCACATTGCATGTTGTTTATTTTTCACTTACATTTGATGGATTTTTGTGTCAAACATTTGAATAATGTTATGGCATTATATTTATTAATATTATTTTTTTGTCAAACATCTAATCCATGACGTTCTCACAAAAAAAAATCTTCTTTTAAGTTTTATAATTAATTAAAATTAAATATTAATTTGAAAAATATATATCAATTATTTTTGTTACAATATTAGTTACAAATATATGATTATTAATTAATATATTTTCAAGAAACAATGTGTTATTAAATAACGAATTTAATATCATTTATAAAGGCAATATTTTTTGAATATTAATTTTAAATTTTTTATAATTAAATTTTATTTTTAAATTAAATTGACTGTGTAATTACACCGGTGCAACCAAACAACACGCTTATAATTACTGCTTTGTAATTACGTTATGACAAACAAACGGTCGTTGTAATTACACTACTTGTAATTACTAGGTCAATTAATTACTACCCTAGTAATTACACCAATTCCAATTACCAGGTGGCTTTCCAAACAGGCCCTAATTGAGGTGTCGTTTGACAAACAAACGACCCCTAATAGCGTAAACATATTTTGAGTTGGGCATGCAAATAAACTCGCACAATGAAAGCTGATAAGTAAAAGACATTACATATCAGGTGTAGTGATACTCTTAATGATGTGAGATTTTTTGAGAAAAAGTGTGGCTTTAGCCCAAAATAAAAAATATAAGATAACTTATAGAGAATATTAGAAACCTTTGTGTATAAGGAAAACTAGAAGTGTAGAAAATCTTCCTGTATAAGAAAACCGGATGTGTATATATATATATATATATATATCCTCTATCGCTATCACACCGTGTTAAGATCTTTGATTTAATTTAATCATAATATTTTTCTACTATCATATTATATTGAAGATGGTAACAAATAATATTCATAATAAGAAGAATTAATTACAATAGGGTTAAATTACGATGGCCAGCATACATATGTTAATCTACGTACCTTAGTTATTTCTTGGTTTGGAAAGTAAATCAGCTATAGTACGCATTGCATCTACTAGCTAGGTGAAATGGTTATTCCACTTATGCATGGAAAAATTATTCCGGTGGGTTGACTGTATGGGATTATTTTTTTCAGTACTGTCAGGGAGATGCTCTTTTATTTTTATTAGCTCAGATCATTATATGGTCAACTTAATGTAGGGTTGGTACTGTCACATGGCTAATATATCCATCTCACTAACAAATAGTTTTATCATGTGCTGCACTCGAACTGATTATCTTGACACTTTTAGTTCCACGCAAAGTAAAACTTGAAAAGGAAAAAAGTGTAAGCTATGTGTACCGTGATTGTCAGTGGCGGAGCCAAAATTTTCGCCGACGGGGTTCAAAATATAAAAAACTAAACATAAGAAGAAGCTTAAGGGGAGTCAACATCTACTATATATACATAAAAAATAATTTTAACCTTGTAAAAGCAGTGTTTTTTTCCGCCGAAGGGGTTCGGATGAACACCCTCGACATAGTGTGGCTCCGCCACTTGTCGTTGTATAAACATTTTTACATAATTAAGTTACTTAAAAAGTAATTACATATAATTAGGTTACTTAAAAATTTACCAATCAATAAGAATTGATTGGTAATTTTGATAAATGGTAAATAACCTGTTATACATATTAACTCACATGAATAGTAAATCAATGTGTTTTAGTGCATATATCAGATTCTTTTACTAAATTGCTCACATTAACTATGTTTTGGAAATCTGAGTTTAGCTATTAGTACTGTAGTTATAAATCTCTCTTGATTTATTAAAATGGACAAATAAAAAACATTTTTAATATAATAGACAAGTAAAAAAGAAAGAATGAGTCTATCTTTTATTTTTTTGTTAGCAAAGCAATAATGAAATTGTTTACCCATTAAAGGTAGTTATCAACACGCGGATCAATATGACCAAATTATCAAGATAAAAGATATGAATAAGTAAGACGAAACGATAAGAAAGTAAATGGTAATAAAAAATAAATAGTCTGAGCCTTGGTGAAGCTGTGAGCTAGCTAGAGTCTCCAAGCGCAAATTGCCAAAGCTTTGAGAACTTGATTAGGAACAAAAGAATTTAATGAAATTGCTAAGTCTGCTTGTTTTCACTTCGATTTCAACTGCCTCTTCTAATGAAATGAGAACTCCTATTTATACTAGAGTTGTTGGCGCATGATCCACTAATTAGGCCCTCTTAATTCCTTTTATTAATGGCTGGTAGTAATGAGTATTGAATGACAATTATTCACTTTAAAGACTAGAAAATCTCTTGTAATGACAATCCGTTGAGCTTGCTCATGTGTAACCGGTGAACTGGCGTGCTTCCCCGAATCTTTTATAGTAAACCGTCCCTCGAGGCGGAAACCAAGTTGAGGTTCTGGCCGGCCGCACACTCTTTTCGGAACCTCCTGCATGCCGACTCGGATTGATCGATCTGCCACTCGGTGCCACGTGTCGACACCCAGTACGTCCGCCTGACACCTACGGTACCCAATACATAAATATAGTTGCAGTAGCACTGTAGCAGTGAAAACGTGAGTTGCTTCAGATGTCCATACTGCCCATATGCAATTTAATTTGTATGCATGTACCATAACTCCAATGAGTGGACAACATAACATGGAAGAAGGGGAAATATGAGAAATATAGGATAAAATGGTCCATATAAAGACAAGACCATTTGCATGGGACTGATAAAGCCTGCCAAGCGTATCCACCTTTTCCACGGACCGACATTCTTTCAGCCATTTGCAATAATTGCTGTCATGTGAATATGCATTATTGCTGAAAACAATCAAAACACTACACGAAATGGGGAATTCCATGTTGAAATTAGGTTTTTCGTTCGCGGGTATAGATATCGATTTGGCAAAAATTAACATTAATTAGTAACACGTGTGCATATGTTAGCCACTTGTTTGTTCTCCTTATCCTCTAACCAAATAATAATGTATTTATCAACTATTCGAAAAAATAACATAGTTTGTTCATTTATTATTTTGCATTGAGTAAGTTCATGATTAGAAAGTTTATTTACAAGTTTTTTTTTTTTTTGTTGCTTCTATGGCATATTATTTTTAGACTTGTTATAAGTTGTCAACACAGATTGTTGCAATATTTTCACGCTTTATCAAATTGATGGCCAGTAGCATATATACACCCCTCAACACATATATACAACCAATTTCATCTTATTTGTCAAATTAATTACAATAGTAGATAACATGTGCCTAGACTCTGTCGTAGGCCACTTATTCTTGTCATATATTTACCACTAGATGGCCTGATATGATATAATGAAGGGTCTTTGTCAAATATCCCCTCAATATTAGGATTTAGAGCGGATTATAGTGTATACAAGTATATGTAGTTGTGTTTAGATAATGATATATATATATATATGTTCAAAATACGATTAATTTAACGTTGTAGTTTGTCATGCGTATCTAAAACTTTATTTTATTCGTGTTTGCTACGAAAATTTATTAATACCTTTTAAAAGAAAAGACTTGTTTAAAAAGAAACTATTTTTTTTTAAGCTCTCTTTCGGATAAAACAATAGCAATATTTTGAATATCGGTTGATACTTTCAATTTTAATTCGATTAATTTAACGGTGTAAAATACTTATTATTTTTTATCAAATTTTGATTTAGATAATTCTAATTCAAATTATTAAATTAATTTTACATGTTTAAAATGAAACAAAGTAGAAATTAATTTTTTCCTTATTCTAAAGAGTCCATTATTATTGATTTAATTGTTTGATTTTCTAAGCATTTGTTTTTTAACATTGTTTGTTTTATTAATATGGGATTCATTTTTTTTTTTTTTTAATATTGCTTGATTAACATTAATAGAAAGTGGGGTCCACTTTTTTTTTTCCCGTGAGTTTGGATGTGGTCAGTTCCACTTTTTTTTCTTCCTTTTTTTTTTAAAGGACAACGGACGATGAAACATGGGTCTAAACCCATGCTTTATATAGTTTCTTCTTTTTTATTTTTATCTTTTATATTCTTGGTGTCGTTTAGTATGGGGCCCTTTTTGGACATTATTAGTTTGTATTATATTTATGTATATAATATATATATATATATATATATATATATATATATATATATATATATATATACACACACACTATGTTCAAAACACGATTGATATAACATTGTAATTTGTCTCTATCTAAAACTTTATTATATTAGTGTTTGTGGGGGCAAGAATACAAAGTACAACTTCTTTTTTTTTTACATTGTTTATTTTTTTAATATGGGATTCACTTTTTTTATTATATATATTGCTTGATTTTGTCAATATGGGATACTATGTTCAAAACACGATTAATATAACATTGTAGTTTGTGCTTCATATTTAAAACTTTATTATATTAGTGTTTGCTACAAATACGCATGGTGTTTAATATGGGGCCCACAATTATTTTCACATTTATTAGAGTAAGGAAAAAATGAAAAAGTAATTAAATTCTATCTTATTTTAATATATAAGTATTTTAAGTATGTTAATTGTACAATAATTTCATTTGCTCCCACTAATGGATTGATACGCACGCGGTAATGAATCCATTATTATTGACTTAATGAGATACTTTGGAAATTACATGAATATTGTTTGATTTTTTAATATGGGGTGCATTTTTTTTGGACATTAGCTCATTATTAATTTGCATTATTTTTAATATATATATATATATATATATATATATATATATATATATATATATATATATATATATATACTATGTTCAAAACACGATTAATATAACATTGTAGTTTGTACTCCGTATCTAAAACTTTATTATATTAGTGTTTACTATGAATACAAAGTCTTTTTTGACATTATTTTTTTTGAATATGGGGTTCAATTTTTTTTTTTTATAATGCTTGATTTTGTTAATATGGGAGTCTACTTTTTTTTTTGATTCGAGTTTGGAGATGGTGGGTTCCACTTTTTTTTTTTATATATATATTGATCTTTGTTTAGTATGGGGTCAATATATATGAGGCAACCATTATTTTTTTTTACAATTTTTTTTTTATGGGCCTAGTTTAATATGAGGCCAAATTTTTTTTTTTTTTAAATATACTATGTTTAAAACATGATTGATATAACATTGTAATTTGGGTTAATGCTATCTAAAACTTTATTATATTAGTGTTTGTTAAGAATACAAAGTACGCACTATTTTTTTTGACATTATTTATTTTTTAATATGGGATTCATTTTTTTATATATTACTTGATTTTGTCAATATGGGATACTATGTTTAAAACACGATTAGTATAACATTGTATATAATAATTGTTTTAAAACTTTATTATATTAGTGTTTGCTATGAATACGCATCGTGTTTAATATACCTAGCCCATATTTTTTTTTAACATTGTTTGTTTTTTAAATATGGGATTCACTTTTTTTTTTTTAATATTAACTAGATTTTGTTAATATAATTTAGTCCTTTTTTTTTTAAACCTGAGTTTGAATGTGGTGGGTTCCACTTTTTTTTTTAATTTAATGTTGTTTAATATGGGGCCCATAATTTTTTTTTACAATTTTTTTTAATACATTAATAGATGTTGTTGAATATGGGGCCCACAATTTTTTTTTTTTTTTTTTTATTTTACTATGTTCAAAACATGATTGATATAACATTGTAATTTGTGCTCCGTATATAAAATTTTATTATATTAGTGTTTGCTAAGAATACAAAGTTTGACTTTTTTTGACATTGTTTATTTTTTAATATGGGATTCATTTTTTTTTATATATTGCTTGATTTTGTCAATATGGGATACTATGTTCAAAACACGATTAATATAACATTGTAGTTTTTTCCCCTTATTTAAAACTTTATTATATTAGTGTTTGCTTATGAATACGCATCGTGTTTAATATAGGGGCCACATTTTTTTTAACATTGTTTGTTTTTTAAATATTGCTTGATTTTGTTAATATGGTCCACTTTTTTTCCCGTGAGTTTGGATGTGGTGGGTTCCACTTTTTTTTAATAATTTTGGATGTTGTTTAATATGGGGCCCACAATTTTTTTTTAATATGAATGTTGTTGAATATGGGCTCATATTTTTTTTTTTTTTTTTTTTTGTTGGTGTGGGGGGGGGGGGGGGGGGGTCCACGGACGGACGACGAAAGAAGCACCAACGGTGCTTCTAATATAGTAGAAATTATAAATAAGAACCATGATAGTGATATAATGAAGGGTAAAGGTGAAAAATATACCCCTCAATATTGGGATTTAGAGCAGATATACCCCTGTTAAAAAAGTAGTGTAGATATATCATTGCCGTTATAAACTGGTGCAAATATACCCCTGCCCTTACACAAATAGTGTAAATATACCCTAATCGCTAACGGAATTTAAAAAAAAAATATTTCGCTTATTTTTTAATTAAAAAAATGGCATGAGGCTATAAAAAAGTCTACTCATTTTTTTTGAGTAGACATATTTTTCTAACACCACCTGGTATATTTTTTCTAGTGGGTCGGGTCTGGTTCGTTTAAAAAAATATCTCCGTGGCTGTAAAAAAAATAAGTCTATCCATTTTTTAAACGAACCAAACCTGACTCACCAGAAAAAAAAAATTATCATGTGGCTTTAGAAAAATATGTCTACTAAAAAAAAATGATTAGACTTTTTTTTTAAAGCCATGTGGTATTTTTTTTAATTAAAAAATAAACTAAATGATTTAAAAAAAAAAGAATGCGTTAGCAAAAAAGAAAAATCCATATTTGCACCATTTTATAACAGCAGGGGTATATTTACACCACTTTTATAACCGCGGGGCGGGGGGGGGGGGGGATATGATCTAAATCGCAAAATTGAGGAGTATATTTGCACCTTTTCCCTGTAATGAAACTAAGTGGATCAATCAAGTATCTGAATTCTCTTCTTATCCTACGATCATACATATTCCGCAAAAAAAAAAAAAATTATCTTTTTCAGGGTGCGGCTTAGTGGTTAATGAAGTAGTTGAAAACGATGAGGTCTCACGTTCAGATACAAGAGTAAAAAAAGCTAGGCTATTTCATTCCATTTGGCCAAGCTTTGATGGACAAAATTACCCGACACTTATACTGGAGAAAGTGTTGGGCTAAAACGGCCAAATATATCTTGATCTTTCTCCAAGATGGTTATTGATTTTTCTACTAAATATTCGCTTTATCAAGTGGTAACGTTTTCTCCAAAAGAGTTTTTCTATCATTTAAAGATATCCAAGTTTCACCTTATAAAATACTTTATTTTTCTTTTCGGTATCATTCATGTATTTGTCATAATATATGAACAATCTCCCCCTCGAACTAAGTATAATCACAATTTACTACCATTAATTCACTTTATCAAAATTAACATGTGTGTGTGTGCATTTATGGAATTACTATAGCACTAATGACAAACTAGAGGGTACGATATTGATCAAAGTAAGATTGGATACTCGTCCATCGAAAATCGGAAGATTGTGCGGCTTTTCTCAAGCAAGATACTACTATTGTAATTGGTGTCATAAAGATACTCTTAACATGATGTAATATTATCCTATATGTAAATTGAAACTTACTCTATATGTTTCTCCAAATCCATTTTTTTTTTTCATTTGTATAGAAGAATTCTTCTAATTAACATTGCTCTATTATTCTTTAATTTGTAGCGATGAGATATTTTTTAGTTAAATCGTAGCTAATTATTATATATATAATCAATTAAATTATAGGGCCACACATTTTTACTTTTCGTGGCATATGAAGAAAACATTTAGCTATAATTTATACATTCATGGCAAAAAAAATGGATGGAGGGGCGGGGGTGTGTGGGCAAATACTTCAATTTATAGCTATAGATTCTTGAACTTGTAGCTAAATACAATATTACTGCCACAAGACTAAAGATCAAAAATAGCCAAAAATTTGATATTTTCATGGCAAATAAACTAAAATTTTTGCCCAGTTGACCCACAATTTTTATATTGATGTTATCCCACTTTTACATGACTCCCAAATGAAGTAAATATTAGCGTTTTTTTATTTAGGAAGCTTTCTCGTTGACAAACATGAATATGACTATACTTAAACAATTAGAAAGCGCCTTTCACATTCATCTTTATTCATAAGCATCAGCAAGACTTACTTAATTTCCTCTAATCACAAAGCCAAACAAAGTTTTCTCCCCCCTTTAATACCATTATTTCTAGATGGCGAATTAAAGAAAAAAAGAGTGAGAAATCGTTCAACCTCTTATTTTCTTTATTTATTACTAGGAACAACTAGGGTGGACCAGAATTTTGAGACAAGGCTCGTGCTCATAGAACGGGAACAAAGCTTGTCACTAGTTCATTTGTCTGTTTCTATTCTCATCCGTATGTTTTTTATTTCATTTTTCTTTTTCCTGATCATTGCCACAAGTCATGTTACTCATAATGTTAGTTGTGACACTGCGTTACGTATAATAATTTATCATAAGGTTTCAGCATAATTCCACATGCAAGCGACAATCATTTGGTGCTTTCTGGTTTAATTAATTCATCCTTTTCTTTTTCTTTTGGGTTTCCCCATAGATTTTTGGCTATTTTACTAATAAGTGCACCGATCTTAATTATAGTTCTAGTCTCTCTGGCTAGGGGTGTACAAAGGAAACCGACAAATCTAATCAAGCCGAGAAAAAAACTTGATTAGTGGTTTCGTTTGACTTGGTTTGATTTTAAAAAGAAAAATTCGACCACTCTTGGCTTGGTTTAGTTTGGTTTTAACTTAAAAAAGTCAAACCGAATCAAACCAACCTGACATTACATGTATAAAATTTCAAAAATATTTACTTATAATGTAATTTATAAATATTTCTTAAACAATTTCATAGTTTTTTGTCTTTACATATTATTTCAAGCATGGAATTAGAATTTTGAATGGTCCAATAAATTTTATAGCCCGTATATATTAGTCAAAGAATGGGAAGCTAAGATGATGGATCTTAAAATGAAATATATTGATAATGACAATGATGATTCGAGGCCTCAAGTTCATAAAGCTCAGGCTGAACATGCTAGGTGGTTGAAATGCAAACAGTCCATTCTCAGCAAATATCAAATGGTTAGAGGATGGAGACTCCAATACAAAATATTTTCATGTTGTTATTAATTAATGAAAAGAGAAGGAAATCTACTAATCAAAGGATCCAATCAGAAGGTCAATGGATCACAGGGGAAGAATAGATTGCTAAAGAGGCTGTTGATTACTTCAATAAACTATTCTCTGATGATCAAGATATTGAAGATGAAATAAAAAATGATGTGTTTGGACTCAATGTTGACAGCACTCCAGGACCAGATGGTTTTGGAGGTGCTTTCTATCAAAGTTGCTGGGAAACCATCAAAAGTGAGTTGATTGAGGTGATTCAATAATTCTTTCAAGGGAAAGGTTTGACTAAATTCTATACCAGCTCTTGTCTTATTCTTTTGCCTAAAATTGATAATCCGAGCTCTTTAATGATATGAGACCTATCAGTCTTAGTAATTGCTCTAACAAGATTATTTCCAAAATCATTAGTTTTAGACTTAATAATATTTTGCCTAAAATTATCTCTGAGAATCAAACAGGTTTCCTTAAAAGTAGGTCTATTACTGAAAATGTTTTGCTTGTGTAGGAAATTATACATGACATTAGAAAGAATAATTTTGGAGGTAATACTGTCATTAAATTGGATATGACTTAAGGCTTATGATAGGGTTAATTGGAACTTTCTACTTCATGCTCTTAAGAAATTTGGTTTCTCTGATAAATGGATTGATATGATTAGAAGATTAATCTCTAATGTCTGGTATTCTGTTATTATTAATGGTGTGAGAAAAGGATTTTTTCATTCTACTAGGGGGCTTAAGCAAGGTGACCCTCTATCCCCTTCCTTATTTATTATTGGGATAGAAGTCTTGACTATAATGCTTAACCAATTGCCCCACATTCATCCATATAGGGGATTCAGTTTGCCCTATAATGGTCCATACATTACTCACCTTGCATATGCAGATGATGTTATTATTTTTACCTCTGGTGGTAAGAGATCTCTAGAATTGGTTATGCATCAACTTCAAAACTATCAAAAGTGCTCTGGACAAAGGATCAATATCAGCAAGAGCTGCTTCATGGTAGAACCCAAGGCTGCCAACAACATCATTCAGAGAATTAAAGGGGTAACTGGCTACAAATATTCTAATTTTCCTATTGCTTATTTGGGATGTTCTTTATATGTAGGGGGACAGAGAATTGCTTATTATAGTGATATGATATCCAAACTGGTGAAAGGACTACATGATAGCAAGGTAAACTTCTTTTCGTTGGGGGCAGAGCTACTTTAATCAGGCATGTCTTACAATCCCAACCAATCTATCTTTTGTCTGCTTTAGAACCCCCTAAGACCGTTTTATTACAACTTGAAAGTTACATGGCTAATTTCTTTTGGGGTTCTATTGAGGGTAAAAACAAATATCATTGGAGTTCTTGGGACAACATGTGTTTTCCAAAAGAGGAAGGTGGTCTAGGCTTTAGAATTATTTTTTATGTTAGTAAGAGTTTAATGATGAAAAGATGGTGGAGGCTTAAAACTTGTAAATCTCTGTGGGGTACTTTTATTTTAGCTAAATACTGTTCTACTCATCCAGTTGCTTCTACTATTCAGCCTACCCATTCCCTTGCTTGGAAACAGTTGGTCAAGATAAGAAATCAAGTGGAAGAACTTTTAATTTGGAAGATCAGTAAGGGCATTAGTAATTTCTAGTGGGATAACTGGTGTGAAATGGGTGTTGTAGCTCAGATTATTCACAGATATGATTTTAATTATGACCAAATTGTTAGTGATGTTATTACTAATTTAAATTGGGATGTAAATCACTTACAGCTTTCTAAATATCTTGCTGAACACATCAACTCCATTGACATAGGTAATCAGGATCTAATTGATACTCCTATTTGGATGTCTAATAGTAATGGTACTTTTTCTACTGCTTCTGCCTGGAGACATATTAGATAGAAAAATGAGGTTTCTTATTTCTTAAAGAAGATCTGACATAAGCATTTACCTTTTAAAATGTCTTTGTAAATCACTTACAGCTTCCTAAATATCTTGCTGAACACATCAACTCCATTGACATAGGTAATCAGGATCTAATTGATACTCCTATTTAGATGCCCTACAGATGATAATACTTTTTTCTTTGCACCTGGAGACATATTAGACAGAAAAATGAGGTTTCTTATTTCTTAAAGAAGATCTGGCATAAGCATTTACCTTTTAAAATGTCTTTCTTAATGTGGAGATTTCTGAAAAGAAACTTGCCTTTTAATGATGCCAGGTGTTTTTGTTGTCCTATTAATCAAAGAGATACTATGCACCACACTTTCATTGGTGGGAAAATTGCTGAACAAATGTGGAATTTCTTTGGAAATCCTATTGGAATTTCTTGGGAGGATATACCTATCAGGTGTATGCTTCAAAAGTGGTGAAATATCAAGCCAAAAAATTCACTTCATCAGACTATTCTACAAATTACTCCTGTAGTAATTTGTTGGGAGATTTGGAAAGCGAGATGCTCAGTCATATATGGAGGTAACAGATACTACACAAAACGGATTCAATATAAGATCCTTTCTCATCTAAAATGGGTCGTCTCCAAAGCAAAGAATACTACTGAATGGATTTCTAGGTGGGAAAATATGTATCAATAGGTTATGGGCCTTATTCCCATGATTGAATGTATTGTGGTTAAATGGTTAAAGCCCCCTGAAAATTGGGTGAAGATTAACACTGATGGAAGCAAGGATGCAAATGGTAGAGCTGGAATTGGAGGAATTTGTAGAGATCACAGAGGAATAATTATCATGGCCTTTGCTCAAAGGGTGGGTATGGATACTAGTAATCTGGTTGAAGCCAAGGCTGCTCTAAATGGCCTGGAATGGTGTTATCGAAATGGGCATAGCAATGTAATCTTGGAATGTGATTCAAAGATTGTGGTTGAGATTACTACCATATCTCTTGGCAAATGAAGAGCATAATTACTCACATTCAAAATATATCAAGTACTATTGCTTGCGAGGTTCGACATTGCTATAGGGAAGCCAATCAAGTCGCAGATGCCTTCGCAAAATGGAGTATTACAAATGAGGATTTGAATATATTTGCATATGCGTATCTTCCATCGAGAGCCAATGGACCTTACAGACTTGATCTCATACAAATGGAGTCCCTTCGGCATAAACAGAGGAAGAATTGTTTTGTACAAAAATGGTCCAGTTGAGATTGCTTATCACACTAGATTTGTATATTTGCGCAAAACCTTGTGGTTGTCATCTTCTACTGTATATTTTAGCCATTCTTGGGATCCTTTGATGCTACATTTCGAGATCTGTTGCTTTATTTTTTGTGAGCAGTCATTAGCTGTAAACTAAAACAGAGGGTTGAGCTTATGTTCCCCTTCGCTTTGTAACTCTTGATTTATTGATATAAAGGTTACGCCACCATAAGGCGATATTTTTTTTTTTTTAAAGTAGCTCAAATAAAACCCAACAACTATCAAATCAATACTAATTCTAGCAAAAGAAATTCAATTCTAACTCTAGGAATGACAATAATGTTGGATATCTATTATTTAGTTTTACATTGGTTTGGATAGTGAAAATAAATAACTTAATTTTATTTTTTCTTTAATATTTAGTCATGTAATTAATACTTATTAGCAGTACTTATTTTAGCATGACTTAATACTTTTAGATTACAATCATTTTCTATATGCCTTATAAATTACCCGTATTTATTATAGCATGACTTAATGCTTTTATATTATGATCATTTTATTTTATGCGATTTCATTACTTTTTTTGTTGAATATTTTAGTACAATGTCATCTCTCATCTCACATTTTGTGTTAGTTTCTTAAAAATATCTTAATTAGATAGTCGTATTTTACTAGAACTAAAGAAATATTTGAAGTACAAGTTATATATTTTGTATGAAGACTTTACCCCAAAAAAACCCGGAAAACCCAAAAAAACCGAGAAAACTCGAGGTTGAAAAACCCGACTTTTATTGGTTTAGTTTGGTTTATAAATTTAAAAACCCGATGCAATTGGTTTTGTTTGGTATTTAAAAAACCCAAACCAACCTGGTCTATGTCCACCCGTATCTCTAACCATTTCATTTTAATTACGATCAGTTTGTAATTGGGGGCAGAAGATAGCCACATGGATTCAGCTAAATGCTAATCAAGAGGGAAGTATATATTTTGTAAGCTTTCTTTAGGAATTAGGTGGTCAGGCTTATGAGTTCTTCACAAATTCGATTACAAAAATACGTTCTCTTGTTTGAGAATTTCATTTCTTCAAAACCTTAGGTACATAATCATTTATTAAGGCAGAAAAAGGAAAAGACAAAAAGAGTGCAAAAATTAAACAAGTCGAAATAAATAATAATCTAAATATAAATATTTCGATCTCTGATCTACATGAGTTACTACTAGATGAAATTTTAGAGTGTCACAGTTTTGTGACATATATCGCACTCAGTGGTTAACTTCGGTAGTTCTGAACTACTGATCATGCTTCAGAAATGTAATATCTGTTATACTTAAATACATTAACTATGAGTGAATTAAGAATTGAAATGACTATACAAAATAATAGAATCTAATGCTGGTAATATCTCTCTGTCAATGCACAGTTTTTCAAGGACTTCACAAGTTAGGAAGCAAAATACTACGAGTTCCAAAAGAAAAATCCCCCTCTCGTACAAATGTTTTAATACGCCCATTGAGCTGTAGTATTACGATTTATGAACGTATTTTTAAGTACACATTAGTTATTTTGTCAAAGAAAAAAAATATTTCTTCTACAACTCCAATAAATTATATATTCATATGTTAAGCGTGTAATTGACCTTGCCTCCAAAAGAAAAATAAAAAGGAATCAAATATGGTTGGTGGATCGGCATCGGATTAGTGTATCAACTAAATAGCTGCAGTTAGTTCCACCGACATAATCTCACTAACAACTCTACCTCCGTCGCAACGAAGCACATGACACGTATTGTCCGCTTTAGGTCAACATACATCACCGATTTGTGAATCGGGCTATACCATTATCGAATTCAAAAGCACGCATACCATGTGAATTTTCTGTTGTGCCTTATAAAGCTCTTCAGCTTTCTCTCTCATTCCGATGTGAGATTCGTCTAAGATGTCATGTGCACTCCTTCTTTAGAAGTTTGTCAGCCTAAAAATCTGTCAGTTCTTCTCTTTTTCTCCTTTGTCGGCCCACCCTCTGTCATGGTCATTACATTTTGTTTCTTTCACTCCCTCAAAAAGGTCAGAATTAATGTTGATTAGCACATTAATGAATGAGCATTTCCCCTAAGTAAAACCATTCTTTGTCTTAACTCGGGCTGAAAAGGTAGAGATAATATAGCATATTTAGTTAAATAATTGTCTCGTAACAAATGTGAAAGTAAAGCGCCAGCTAAATTGATAATGTGCTAACAAAGCAAAGAATGTTCACTGATGAACTTTGGAAGTACTTGTATCTGTTGGATTATTTGTTAATTTGGGTAGTGATGAAAATTGACCACATTACTGGGACCAAAATTTTCTGGGATTAAAAGGTACATAAGGTTTGCTTGAAACTTGATTATCAAAACAAATGGACAAAACTTGAAAAAATCAAGAAGAAAATTAATGGGTAAGGTGTATATGGGGCTTAATAAATAGACTTGCTGTCGGGGTCGAAAAGAGCAGCCTACCATAATTGGTTTGAACATTTTCCCTTCATTAAATTCTGTTTGTGGATTCATGTATCTGGTCCCGGATTTCATACCTCTTTTGTCATTGTACGTGATCTTATTCAACTGATACTGCTAAAAAATAGAATTTCCGATGGACATCCTGTTAGAAAATTCGTTAGAATTTGATTAGTCGGTAACTTTTCCACTTCCACGAATTTCCTGACTGATTCCATAGGAAACATTCATCGGAAATTACTGTTTTTAAGTAGTAGTATGAAGCTGAGTTTAAGAAAGGAAGAACAACTTTATAAATTTGTGGGTGTAAACATGTCATGTTATTTGTGTAACTATAAAAATCATGTTATTTTGGGGTAAAATAGAATATTAAAGTTAAATCATTTTTAAATATAAAATTATGAAATGTCCTTAATAAACTAAAAATGAAATAGTGTCACATGTGGATGGAGTACTTAATAGGAGCAACATTTACGACGAGTAACGGCTTTACTCTCTATCTCTCTCTTCTTTATCAACAACAACAATCCCGGTGTAATCCCACAAGTGGGGTTTGGGAGGGTAACATGTACATTGTCTTACCCCATGGCCACCTTTATGGGGTAGAGAGACTGTTTCTGATTGACCCTCAATAACTCTCCTCCTTTTATCTGGACTTGAGATTTGTAATGTGAACGAGCTCACACGCCTTTATCCTTTGCCAAATTGTGAAACTGTGCTCAAAATGCAAGATTTCAGTTTGGTAACATTATTTTCTTTTTGTTTTTTATAAAGAAAAAATGAGACAAGAAATTAACGGAAGATGAATGTAATATTTAAAGTAGAATATAAGAGCCAAAATAAGATATGTTAGATATTTTAGGCCAATATTAGGAGTATATTCGTATATCTAGTGCTAATTTACTTTGAATTTAGACATGGTTTTAAAAGTATTTGATTTAGATCATGGTCATACTTTATAATTCACCTTTGAGATTAAGTAGATTAAAACAAATTGAGTAGATAAGCAAACTAGACTAAATCATTCTGATGTATGTTGGGTCAATATGGATTGAAGGATAAGTTATAATCCAGCCAAATTGAAGTTCCAGAGGAATTACATTTTAATAGGCTAAAGTAGGGATGTGCACAGTTCGGATATATCCGAGAATCTGAACCGATCCAAGCTATTCGGATGGTCAGATTTTGGATTTTGGATATTTGGTCTTGATATGTGTAATGTTTTTTCTTAAAATTCGGATATACAAATCAGATATGGGTTGGTATAATTTTAACCAATCCGATCCGAAATCCGAAATATATGGATACATATAAAAGGCTACACTTCTATTTTTGGTTATTAGACATTAGTTTGGGATTTCAGTTTACTTTGTTGATGATTACAATTTATTTGTTGATAATTTTGTTTAATGAACTTCATTATATATTGGTTGAAGAAGATTATGAATTAGGTGTTGGAATGTTGGTGTGCTAAAGCAACGCTATAAACATCTTAATAAGGCATACAATTCTATCCAAAAATCTGAAATATTTACTAGAACCAAACATCAAAAGTCCGATCCGATCCGAGGTTAATTTGAATTGGATTTGGATTGCATTTTACAAAATCTGAAATCCGAAATGTGCTAAATTCAATCCCATCCGACCGATGAACAAACCTAGGCTAAAGTGACACTCATATGTCATGAAATAAGTGAGTCCAGTCAAGTTTCACGAATTGGAATGTGCTAAATCTAGTAAATGAGTTCGAATCGACACGGCCAATGTTTGGTGGATTAATAAGATTGTCATGAAATAGGTGAGTCCAGTCAAGTTTCACGAATTGGAATGTGCTAAATTTAGTAAATGAGTTCAAATTGACAAGGCCAATGTTTGTTGGATTAATGAGATTGTCATGAAATAGGTGAGTCCTGTCAAGTTTCACGAATTGGAATGTGCTAAATTTAGTAAATGAGTTCAAATCGACAAGGCCAATGTTTGTTGGATTAATAAGATTGGGTCATGTCATAAACCAACTTGTTCAACCCAAGTTTCATATTGAGTCAAACCAAATTGAACTGGATGTATACTCCTACAAGATTTATGGCTAGTGTGACGTGATACGAGGCACTACTGCCTTCAAATCCTAAATCTGACTAGTGACTTTGTTGACAACTTAAATACAATGATAGCTATAATGAAAAATATAAAGAGGGAAGAAAATGAGAAGGGTGAAAGCCTAAACGGAACAATAAATTGTCTTAGTGATGCATGAAATAAGCATTCAACTTACTACCCATCATGTAAATGAGGCATTTGGTAGCACTAAAAGGGACACTGTTGAGATTAACTTTTGTATTTTTCCTCTTTTAGTTAACGTTACAGCTTACAAACTGAAAATACTTTCGAAGTACATTTTCGAGCCAAACTTAGGTTGAAAGGGAAAAAAAAAAAAAAAAAAAGAGAAACGTAATATATTGTTAAATTCATAGGATCCTTCTCCACCCATTCGCTTGAATTGTTTGAAAAAAGAGAATTATGGCTTCTAGGAATCTTTTTTTCCCTTCTTCACAGGTCACTCAGTTGGGAACTTTATTAAAATTTAGTTTTGCTCAGTTGGGAACTTTATTAAAATTTAGTTTTGTTTTCGTGGTGCGACGTGTTGCTAAATTATAAAATGTGATCATTTATGATATTTTAGTATATCAAATTCAAAGGGCAGGAGCTTCCACAATTCATTAGAGACTAAACCAATTCCGATACCAAACTAAAAATAAGCCCAATCCAATGAACCTGGCAATTGTGGCCGTGACAATTGACCCGACAATAATTTGACAATCAGTAAAGCGCAAACGCAACAAGACTAGATTATAGATTGGGAATAGGTTAAAAATTGCATGGTTTATCCTTTAGATGGGCTGGTCTTTAATTTTTGTCCTTCAAATGAACTGGTCTTTAATTTTTATACTTCAAAATCGAAATTATGCCTAGTGGGGGCATACATTCATTAAGGGATCCGGCATAACTTATGACATATTATGATGCGAAATATTAACTTATGTTGCGCGAAAAAGTTGTTTGTCTTGAGGACAAAAATTAAAGACCAGCACAAAATAGGGACAAAAGTGCAAATGACCATTACTATTGGAGGCGTTAGGCAACCCATACTCATTAATGGATTTGATATATTTGAGTGTTATAAAATCAAATCAATGAAATGTTTTATAGTTGTAAAACAATTTTGTTTATACCAGAGGAGCCAACATAACTGCACATTTGTAGTAGAATTACTAAAAGAATATGAGAGGATGTTCTTAACTAGCACTTTACTAGCTTGACAACTCTGAACAAGGTCGAAATTCATTTCTGTTTGAGTGAAAGGAATCAGAAATCAAACAAAATTTGAAGGGTCACTTCAGGTTTTGAGGCGATTATTTATCTTTTGTTCTTCTTTTTAATATTCCTCAACTTTTCCGGCGCCCTATATTGATGGATGGCTAACAAGTTGTTGTATACATCATCGTATTTGATAATTTTGAGTATCGTGTGTGTATGTAGCCTATTGTGACTAGTCATTTATTTTTTAAATTTTTTTGGAGGGATAACTATAAGATATTACCGCAGCAAACATTAGTCAAAATGTGTAGATGGCCAAACGCTGCCTATATTACATTACGTATTTTCACCAGCATAAGGAAACTATAAACAACAATCAACCTAGTTTGTTCAACTTCTTTTTCCACAAGTACAAACAAAGCAAAATCTATACTTGAAATCCTTCCATTTCCTTGCTTAATTTTCTGCTAGATCAATTCTCAACTCCCAAAAAAAAAAATGGCTTCCCCATGTACTACTTACCATCCAAGTCCTGGCAGCCCTGAAGATGACTCAATGGTACTTTTCTCAACTTCAACTTCATGTTCACCAGCCAAAGAATCCACTAGAACTCATTCTAATTCTTCTTCCTTTAATTCATCATCGCCACCACCACCACCACCACGACCATCTTCAAATAAAACTTATGAACTAAGAATTCGAAATCTCTCCTATACCATTTCCCCGAATTCATCGGCCTTTTCTTCCTTACTGAAGAAGAGTACTAAGCCAAAAATAAGCATACTCAAATCAGTCTCTTTTGTGGCTGGATGTTCGGAGATTTTAGCAATTGTTGGACCAAGTGGCACGGGCAAGTCAACGTTGCTACGTGTGATATCAGGCAGGGTAAGTAATAAAGAGTTTGATCCAAAGAGTATTTATCTAAACGACCATGCAATTACTAGTCCTGCACAATTGAGAAACATATGTGGTTATGTTGCTCAAGAGGACAACTTGCTTCCTCTGTTAACAGTGAAGGAAACATTAATGTTCAGTGCCAAGTTTAGGCTAAGAGGGATGAGTCCAAAAGAGAGAGAAGAAAGGGTTGAAAACTTGATGCAAGAACTTGGCCTTGATCATGTAGCTGACAACTTTGTTGGAGATGAAGAGAACAGAGGAATTTCAGGTGGTGAAAGAAAAAGGGTGTCAATTGGAGTTGACATGATTCATGATCCTCCTATATTACTCCTAGATGAGCCAACTTCAGGACTAGATAGTAGTTCAGCACTTCAAGTAATGGAATTGCTCTCATCCATGGCAAAAGCAAAACAAAGAACCATAATTTTATCTATCCATCAGCCTAGCTATAGAATTCTTCAGTACATTTCTAATCTCTTGATCCTTTCTCATGGATCAGTTGTTCATTATGGTTCTCTTGAATCATTAGAGGAAAATATAACCAGGATGGGATATGAAATACCTATTCAGCTCAACCCTCTTGAATTCGCCATGGAAATTATATCCGTGTTGGAAAACCAGGAAACACGTCCCAATTATCAGTCATGTTCCTATTTGAGATGGGAAGAGGCTATAATTCAAGATGAAGCTAATAAACAAGCTATCGATCAAGCAAAAGCTGGTACAATTTCGAATCCACATTGCTCAAGTTTATTCGAAATAGCAGTGTTATGTTCAAGATTCTGGAAGATTATTTACAGGACAAAACAGCTTTTCTTGGCAAGAACGATGCAAGCTCTAGTGGGAGGATTTGGACTAGGGAGTGTGTATATAAAAATGAGGCATGATGAAGGTGCAGTTACAGAAAGATTAGGCCTTTTTGCGTTTAGCCTTAGTTTTCTTCTTTCTTCCACAGTTGAAGCACTTCCAATTTATCTTCAAGAAAGGCGTGTGATCATGAAAGAAGCCTCAAGAGGAGCGTATAAAATCTCTTCTTACATGATCGCAAACACCATAGTCTTTCTCCCATTTCTCTTTGCAGTGGCAATTCTTTTTGCTGTCCCGGTTTACTGGATAGTCGGGCTGAATCCTTCGATTGCAGCATTCGTGTTCTTCACTTTCGTGGTTTGGGTGATCGTGTTGATGGCTAGCTCTTTGGTTCTGTTTCTGAGTGCAATTTCCCCTGATTTTATTTCAGGGAATTCACTGATTTGCACTGTTCTTGGGGCTTTCTTTCTATTCTCAGGCTATTTTATTCCAAAGCAATGCATACCAAAATATTGGCTTTTCATGTACTATGTCTCGTTATATAGGTACCCGTTGGATGCTTTGCTCACAAATGAATACTGGAGCTTGAGAAACAAATGTTTCTCTTGGAATGAAAATCACTCAGAATGTTTGCTTACAGGATATGATGTATTGAAGAACAGAGGACTTGACAAGGATACTAGGTGGATGAATGTTGGAATTATGCTCGCCTTCTTTGTGTTTTATAGGGTGATTTGTTGGATTATTCTTGCAAGAAAAGTGTCAAAGACAACAATTTGAAAGATTCTAACATGTTGGAGATCAGAAAAAACACATTGTTGAAGATTGCAGACCAAGTATCCCATGTTTATACGCACAATAGATCTATGTTGCTCAAATTATTCATAAATGTCATCGTGTGTGTGCCAGATCCTCCAAAATAGTGCATTTTTTACAGCTTCGACACATATATGACAACATTTTTGAAGAGTCCGAGAAACATAGCAATAGATTAGCTTATTGGAGTGAAATTGGAGAAATCTTTTGACGTGTGATTCTTTTGTAGTTCACTTCCTTTTAATCTTGTCGTCACGTACTATTAGCCTAAAATCTTTATGAATCTTGTTTTTTTTTTTTTTTTGTTTTATACTCCTTTTGTTCTAATTTATATGACTATTTTACCCTTTTGAGATGTTTCGAAATATTTGACACCATTCTATTTTCGTATTTTCAAGAATTTGAATTCGTTAAAGTATTTACACTTTAACATTAATCGTCTCTTCCATCATTACTGATATGTATTACATAAGTCATTAATATCTTAAATTGTGTATCTAGTGAAACACTATCGCATAAAATAGAACAGATGAAGTATGATATCATTCTTTTTAGATCACATGTTTCCTGTTTGGTTCTTACATGACTGACAAGCACGACAAGCAACTACAAATGGCTTGGACAACATCAGTGAGATATCTTATTAAACCGAGTGCAGTCTAAAGCAAGCCCCATCCATACATGATTTGCCAAGAGATATACAAGCAGAGTCTAACTTGGGCCCAGCCTACCTATTTCTCACCAATATTGATGAGGCCGTGATAGAAATGTTCAAGAAACTTTTGTTCATCAAACTTTTATGAAATGTTGATTCCGCATTTTTTGGGTAAGTTGTATAAAAATAGGGATAATTTGGGTTGGTGATCCAACCTACCAGTGCTAAGACTTAAAGTATAAAAGAGCTTAGACGATGAACATACTTTGTTAATTATTTTTTCAATATCAACAATGAATGGATCAATGATGCAAAACGGAGAAATTACATATGTGATTCCATGTAATATCAAGTTATCTCCAATTTCCACTAAAAAGACCATCCTAAGTAGCCTCAGATAGAAGTTGAACACTATAGCTCTGAATGACAACGAATGAAAAGTTCAAAACTCAGTAAGCAAAAAGACTTGTGGTCCAGAACCTAGAAACAAAAAATTGTGGCTCCGCCTCTGAAACAGATTAATCCAAGTGCAGACTGTTTACAAAATTGTAGTTGCTAAATTCGAAATAATAAGGCAGATACCTCTATGCCCCATTTGGTTGGACAAAAGGATTGGATATCTCATCTGTACCATCTTCTGGAGCCACAAGCATTACTGCACTACCCTTGCACACTATTAAGCCAAGACGTCGTGTCTCATCGGTACTCTTCAGGGGATCATCGGAATCTCTAAGGTGCTCTATGGCTTCATCCAACACAACATTTAACAGCTGATCATAGCCTTTAAGTGTTCCTACCAATTGTCTTCCACCAGTAAGCTTGACTTCCACAGCCTTGTCAATAAATTTTGACAAATCTAAAGCTGATTCTTTTCTGTCAGACATTCTTCTGTAGACCTAAGAAATAAACAAGCAATTCATTCAGTAAAATAGTTATAAACAAAATTACCTAACTATGGAGCATCAGATGCCCGACTCTTATTACAACAACAACATACCCAGTGTAATATCACGAGTGGGGTTTGGGGATGGTAAGATATATGCAAACCTTACTCCTATTTTTGTGAGGCGGAGAGATTGTTTTCGATAGACTCTGAGCTCAAAAGAAAAGATTTGACACATGATTGTAACAAAAGGGGCAGCTTTGACACATGATTGTAACAAAAGGGGCAGCGAATAACAAGATACAAAATAAATGCAACAACAAATAGTAATAAAAGAAAAAAAATAAAAGGATGCCCGGCCTTATTATGTCAAAAATAAAATAAAATTGGGGCCCTTCATATTGAATGGTCTAAGAATTATAACAGCCAGAGGTAGGTATATTCTCTCTCCGTTTTTTTGTCGAACACTTGAAGGTTGTCTTATTCATCTTTTTCATTAATAAAACACAAACTTTAATATTATAAGAACAATGAATATTTTAAAAACCTTTGTCCATTACCTAACGCTAGGAAATACTATAAAATATTTTTGAAAATTCTGCTAGGATTCAAGTGCCCTAATTGAATTTTATGGCAATTGGCAGTGAAAGGACCAAGAAGATCACTTGAGATCCCTAAGACAAGACGCAGAGGCCATATTCATAAGCGACATTGCCGCTTCATTCATTGTACTAAAACAAACTTTAATAAACGAATAAATATTGAGCAAGTTTTTTGGTGATGAAAGAAATGAAGTTGGTATGATCACAATAATCTTTTGCACGTAATAAATAATATATATAAAAAAGTAAATGTTAATTTAATACAAATCGGTACTTACCTCTTAAGCGTGAAAACACTCACAAAAATAAGTTTTTTTTTTTTTTTTATTATGTGGCCTAGGAAATCGTCAAACTCAAGCTTGTATGGACAAACAATTTTCCAAGAACTTCTCTTTCCAGTTGGAGAGACCCAAATATATATATGTGTGTGTATACTAGTAATTTGTATTTGCTTTCCAAGACGAATTAGGTTTTATATTTCTTTCCAATCAAATAACAACGTCTAGTCCTAAGTTAACTAGGGCATAACCCAAAAACGAGTCCGAAGCCTAAAGGGTATAAAAATACACGGTATAAACTAAAAGGGGTAGCCGAAAATTTATATACCAAAAGGGGTATAACGTGGACTGATCCACATTATGCCCCAACTTTTTTTTTCCATCTGTCAGAATCACAAAACGAAAAAAAAAAAATTGTATAACGTGGACTGCTCCACGTTATACAAAATTATTTGTATAACGTGGATCAGTCCACGTTTTACAAAATATATTTGTAAAACGTGGACTGATCCACGTTATACAAAATTATTTGTATAACGTGAATCAGTCCACGTTTTACAACATATATTTGTAAAACGTGGTACTGACCACGACTCATTCAAAGATTGTTGCCCTAATTTTTCTCCATTCTTCTCCGCCTCTTCCTTCATCTTCTGAACTTACAGAATTTCATCTCCGCCTCCTTCTCCTTCTCCTTTTCCTTCTCCTCCATTTATTTTCTTTTTAAACCTTGCGTTACAGTCTAATTTTTGGAGCAACTTCTTCATCCTTATCTTTTGTTGCTATCTAAATTAAGGTATTTTTTCTAGCTCATATAATATTGTATATTTATAGTAGATGTAGAATATTTGTTTGTCTTATATATCTTAATTGTTATTTTTTATTTGTGTTATTTTAATACGTATAAGATATATGTTTGTCTTATTTGTGTTATTTTAATTTGAACTTAAGATATGATTGTTAGAAGCATTATTATATAAAAGGTCCGATTTGTTTAGTAGCACTTTTGAAGAAATTTGTTGTTATGTTCTTATTATTTTTGTGGATTGTTATATAAAAGATCCGAATAACTAATTGTTTTTCATTATACCTTTAATGTGATATTTATATAGTCAGAAAAGTGAAACTTAATTGATGCCTCAGTAGCCCAAAAAAAAGATACTTAAAATGTGATGATAATGCTTTATTATATGGGACCTAAGTCTAAGTGGGTGGACAATTATTTTGCCTATACCTTATAGGTATTAATGTGGTCCACTATCAGTGGTTTCTAAATAAGGCGAATGGAAGTTGACTTTATCTAGCCAGTGCATATTTGTTCTGCTAAAATTGGAATAATAATTTTTTTTTAATAGTAAGTTACTCCAAATAGCTTGATCTGGACTTTAATTTTTTTTTTTTTTATCTAAGGTATGGAGCTTCCACGGGTATGCGTACATCCGGGGCCAGAAGTGTATGATGTGTTAACACTCCAGGAGAAGCATCGATCACAGGCTGTGTGGGATGGTGCCTTGAGAGGACCGACCAGATGCTTGTTTCCACGCCGCGCGGATACCGAATTTTGGAAGCACGTGAAGCGTCATCCTTTTCATCCTCGCATCCTTGACTACTTTGGCCTGTGTGGATTTAGGGGAGTAGTAGAGGTACGATGTGTATCATATGATTGGGCAGTCATCACCGCACTTATAGAGAGATGGCGTCCCGAGACACACACATTTCATCTCATACGGGTGAGGCGACCATCACATTACAAGATATTGAGATCATGTTTGGCATGGTTGTTGATGGTAATCCCTTGAATGATGTTAATGCTAGAAATATAAGTATTGTTGGGTGGCAACAATTAATCCATGAGCTTATTGGTTGGGCACATCTTGGTACGGATTGTTTTAATGGTGTTAGTAGGTTAGAACTAAATAAATTAATTGAATATATTAGAGGCTTAGATGACATTACATATCAAACCCCAGAAATTGTTGTGCAACAGCGGGTTAGGTTGTACTTGCTATAGCTTTGTGGCGGCACGATATTTCTGGATAAGTCCGGTGACTTACTTAATTTAGACTATTTGCTTGACATGCGTGACCTTAGAGCAATGAGTAGACAAGCTTGGGGAGCGGCTGCATTGTCATATTTGTATACTTGTTTATGCCGCGCTTCGTTGAAGAAAGCCAAGGATGTGTGTGGATTCATTTCCTTATTGCAGGTACGTGACCTTTAAAATTATATAATTTTATTTGGTTGTCCTATTTGATAGTTATAAGGTTTTTATGTATTTATTTTAAATTTTTAATATAGGGTTGGGCTTGGGAGCGAATTATACTGATGCAGCCACCACCCAGGGCCCTTCAGCCACACACGGCTCTTGCACGAAAGTGGACTCATCGTAAAGCTCGCGAAAATGAGGCACGTGTTGTGCTACCCATATGTAGGTATGTATTGGACAACCTAACAGATGGTCAGGTATTTTATCATAATTATGGTTGTTAATGGCGTTTTGATATAATAGTTACGCTTATGTGTAATTTATTTATTTTATTATCATGTAATTTTATGTTCTTTTTATCGTAGTTTGTGTGGCGACCTTATTCGAGGCCATCATTAATGGACTCCCTGAGTGGTGTCGGCGTGGCCAAGTTATTTGGATGGCGCAAGTTCCCTTTATTTGTGGGATCTATCGAGAGTGGCACATGGTAGACCGCGTTCTCGGACGGTTCGGTAGGAAGCAACATATTCGGAACCATGTGCCGAGATTGATCCTTCTCATTACAAACGTGACAAGCGGTATGCTATAACGCGAGGATCAAGAAAATTTTGCACAAACGGACTTTTTGTGGGAAAATCGTCGACAAAAGGTAATTACGGCCGAGTATGAAACTCAAGACCCGCAGTCGATATCGAGTATTTTTGTTGGTATCGACGTCACTCGCGCACTTTCATAGGAAATCCCGCGCATGATGTGCATAGAGGATACCAACACATGGCGTGAGCATGAGGCAACGTACGTACATTACATTCCATTAGATGTTTGATGTCTTTATATATGTCTTAGACCACTATCAAATCTTGTAATTTTTTTTTTTTTAGGCTTTAAGACATCAAGAATCGTACAGGTTGGCTCAGGAGACTATCCAAGATCCAACCAAGTCTAATGAAGTGAAGGAAATAGTAGAGATGTTTAGCCGCATTAATACAGAGTCCATGGCTGCTGCCTCTCTAGGGACGATGTTGAGTTTCTTTCCCAATTATACACCACCGGCAGAGTATGTTGAGCCGCCTACTGTGCAAGTGCCTCGTCATCAGCGTCCTAATGTACCAAGACCTGCGGCGCATGGTAGAGGACTCCAATCAGGTAACAGACGGGTTCGAGGTCCCGTGGATCACCAGTTGGTTGATGTGGAAGAGGTTCGTTTGGATCAAGATATGCCCAGCTCAACGATGCCTCGCACCGATGATGCATATTACCCAATAATAGATTTTGGTATGTCCACCATCGACGTACGCTCCCGAGGTCCAATCACCCGGCGGTAATCGAAGTGAGGGGCCTTTTTCGGGCATTCGCATCGTCCGAGCCTATTAGCCTAGCAGCTTATGGCCCAACGGTTTGGTGTTCGAACGGCCGGCTCTTATGGGATGACTGAGGGGCCTTTACCTGCATTCACTAGACAGAGCTCTTTAATTGGGAGGAGACTGAGTTTTACCGACGTGAGTATTCTAACCACTCAAATATCTTGTATCTTGTTTAATTTCATTAATGTAATGGCTACCGTATGTGTCTATATTATTTATTTTGCATAGTCTCCCATGGCATTTGATCTTGGATCCTCACACATTCCTGTGTCGGATGTACAGACTTTAGAGCCACAGGTTAGCTTTTAATTCAAAGTATTTGGTGACTTGTGGTTGTTATGTGGTGTTTTGTCTTGGTTGCTTTGGTTGTTTGTGTTGGTATATGGTATTGGAGGAAGTCCTTGTTACAGGGGAGATGCTGTCCGATTTTACGTAGGCAATCAAAGTAATTGCTAAGAAAATTTATCTAACGAATCCAATCATACAAAAATAACTTCTATTTTTATGGCATTTACAGGATGCGGGTGTGATACAAAAGGAGGTTCACCAACGTAGATCAAAACGAGAGCGCCGACAAACTCAGTGTGGCACGGGGGGAAAAGGGACACTGTAAAAAATGAATTTTTATTAATTATTGAATTTATCTCAATTCTCAATTGTTATGTAATCTTTCAAAAATACATATTGTGTTTTGAATAAAGGTTAGATTTGAATGCTTGCCAACGTTTTACAATAAATAAAGGTTAGATTTGAATGCTTGATAATGTTTTACAAGAAAAACAATTGCATTCTTGATGTTACGACTACATGGCAGATTTAACGACTGCATGGATTCTCAGCTAAAACGTGCATAAAAAAAGTTTCATGCATCAATTACTGCAAAACTGCCAACGTTTTGCAACAATTCATTTTGTTGAACTTGGCCGGCCAACGCAATAATTGATTCTTGAAAATTTTTTTACGCTGAGAATCCTTGCGATCATCAAATCACGCATGCGACTATAAAAAGCAAAATAGTAAAATAATTTGTAAAATTTTTGTTGTTACGAGCGTTGCATGCGGTCGTCAAATACGTCATGCAATCGTCAAATCAAGCATGCATTCGTAAAATCAAACAGTAAATATATTTTTTCAACATCAGCATTATGACATTCAAAGGTCCGTGAATCATTTGTTTTATATACCAGTTAAGATTTGTATTTTGCATATCTCTCTGAATTCTCGACTTCTCCCTTGTAGACCTCATTTTTCAAGAATTCTCCACTTCTCTCTTGCATTCTCCACTAATTTTTACATTTGTATTCTGTTGAAAATAATATGGAGGAAAATTATGTAAGAGTTAATTTATATTGGGGTGGTGAAGTTGTGTACGAAGAAGGTTCAGTGAGATATAACCGTCGTCCGGGAGCCGTACAAAGGTTTCCAATTTCCCTCAAATACGATCGTCTACAACGTGTTTTCATAAGCAAAATGGCCATAACTGATCCTAACCTTTCAGTGGTTATCACTGGACGATATCCAACATCAATTACGGCTAGGGGATTTCCCATTTACGAGGAAACTCTTATTTCGGACGATAATTTGTTATCGTTATTTCTTCGAAGTCCTGATATATTTAACAATCATATCAGTATAGCGACACTTGACATGTATGCAACTGTTGAACGCTCTACTAATGTTGAAGCACCCACTGACGATGAGTTTGATATTCGGGGTACTACGTATCTTCCCGCTATGAATATTGGGCTTCAAAGAGGTACACTTCAACAAGAAACAATGGTAGGAGTTGGTAGCCAGTCACATAACTTTGGTTAGACTATGCAGAACTATGATATTTCTGGACCGAGTAGTGCTCCAGATACAAGTGAATTAGGTGGAGGGAGTATAGTTCGATATCGCCCTACTCAAGTGGAGCCATTTACGGAAAGGTAAATATAACGATGTTTTGTTCGCTTCCATTTCGCGCAACTATAGCCAAGTGTTTTGATAAGGAAATAATTTATCTAAATTTGAACATATAATTATTTAATTATTGCTAAGAATAGGAAGACTTCAGAGTAAAGATAATTGAAAAGTTTACCCCGTATCCTATTTGTTTGACATCTTCTGCTTATCATCAATATAATCAAAACTATTAGCTTTTAGAGCTAAAATGGGGGGATTATTTTTTAAAATTGGAATTATACATTTAGCAACAATATGACGGGTATTTTAAGTTGCAAATATTGTTATCTCAAAATAGAATAGTAAAAGCACACTTATTATTGTGTCATCAAACTTGTAAAATATAGACACATGATGAAAAATATAGACACATTAATTTGTAAGGACGAAATAATTTAGCATTATTATATACAAGAGATGTTAGAAAAATTCATTAATTCTCTGTATAGTCCTAATATTCTCCATATTTGAGATAATTTGAATGGGTCAAGTCACCAGAACGAAGTTATAGTTCTGCTAACGAGTTCGGTAAAATTTAATAGATCTGATTTACACCTTGTCTTTGTATTTAAAAATTTGTTTTGTATATAAAAGTAATTTATTTAGAAGCCTATAAATTGTTTTACTAAAATTCAGAACATATAAACTCAAAATCCTAACTTTACCTCAGTCATCACAAAATATACACTTCTAACTAATTGTTTTTGAGATTTGAACCCCTTGAATTTTCCTATGTTTGTAGGTGTAACGATTTTGAAGAAAACCCCGTATTAACTCAGCTCACACAAATTGTGAGCAATAATGATGTAGCTAATGATTACTCCGATGAGTCAGATAGTGATATCCCATTAGATCACACAGAAACAGACGATAATCACTCATATGATGATGATGGTCATTCTTATGAAGACATTACTGCTCGAAGTGATGGTAACGTTAGCTACCATTCTAATGCGATTCTATATTTGGATAACACAGAAGAAGGCCAGGATGATTTTGCCTTCATGAGAGATGACGGTCCGGTTTGATCTGCGCACTTTGGGATTGTAAAAAACACGAATTTATCGGATCGGGTTAGTATGGTGGCAATGAATATTCTTTTTATTTGTTGGCCCATTTTTTAGAGGTTGATAATTTTCCTTATATTATGCAATTAGGTATGTTATTTCGAGAACAAGCGAGAAATGAAAGGCGCGATGAGACAATATTGTCTCAAAGAAAAGAAAGAGTTCATTTGTGATCGACCCAAAGGTAAATTTTGGAGGGTTATTTGCAAGCGTCATATGTTGGGATATGAGTGGATGATCCGTTTTAGAGAAATTTCAAGTGGTATGTGGAAGGCGAGGCAAAGCGGATCTCCACCACGGTTGTCTCGCGGATGATTACGAAAGGATCATTTCAATTTGAACGGTCGCCTAATTGCTACTACGTTGATACCATATATTATGGTCGATCCATACATCGGTATTAAGTCGGTTCGGGAAAGAATAAAAGGATTGCATTTGTTTACTCCTAGTTATAGAAAAGCACAAAAGGGCGTAAGAAAGCTATTGAAATGGTATTTAGTGATTTTGAAACCTCTTTCAAGACATTGCCCCGATACATGGTTGCCTTAAAATATTTCAATCCGGGACCGTTGTTGAGTGGGAGCACCAATCAACTACAATGCAAGGTGAACACATCTTCAAGTTTCTTTTACGGGCTTATAAACCACGCATCGATGGATTCAAAAGTTGCGAGGCCTATCATCTCGAATAGACGGTACTCGTACGTACGGTAAGTATGAGATGAAACCGCTAATTGTTTGTTGGAATTGATGCGAACAATAACATTTTTCCACTTGCATATGCTATTGTTGCATGTGAGAGCTTTGAGTCTTGAACGTGGTTCCTTGTGTTATTGTGGAGACATATTGTTCGTGAGAGACAGGGAATTGGACTTATTTCTGACCGTCATCAGGGCATCTTGCAATGTGTCCAAACACATGATTGGTTACAACCACCATCCACACACCATAGGTTTTGCGTTCGGCATTTGAAAAGCAACTTCAATAAAAAGTTCCTCAACAGTGACCTTGAGAAGCTAATGTGGTTGGCGGCTACAGAGCACCAGAAGAAGAAGTATAAAATGAGGATGGAACAAATCAAAACAATGTCACCTCCAGCGCATCTGTGGTTAAAATCTCTTCGGAGGAAAATGG
Source organism: Lycium ferocissimum (assembly GCF_029784015.1). Lineage (NCBI taxonomy): Eukaryota > Viridiplantae > Streptophyta > Magnoliopsida > Solanales > Solanaceae > Lycium > Lycium ferocissimum. The sequence continues at coordinate 9,279,251 of NC_081346.1, read as the reverse complement.
ACATTGCGCTAAGGACAACGGTCATAGGTGGGGGGCTATGACAACGAATGTCTCCGAGTCTTACAACGGTTTATTGAAGAAAGCTCGTGGATTGCCCGTTACTGCCATGGTCCGTTATACGTGTCACGCCCCGAACCTGGGCCTGGACGTAACACGGCACCCGGTGCCTGACTGCATGTGACCGAGTGTAACACCCCGTAAACTTGAACTAGGTGTGAATATGTAAAAAAATCTAGTATTAAGATGATATTTTATCTATATGAATCCATTCTTGGGGAATTCGGGTGGAGGATGGTCGTTTTGAGGTCAAACCAATTAGTGAAGTTCTTAAGGCCTCTTAAATTCGCCTAAGTTTTGGTAGGTCTGTCTTCTGGGCGATTTTCATGAAAATATGTTGTGAATTTGGAAACACTTCCTCAATGAAAGTTGTAGATCTTTGAAATAGCTTTCCAACGGTAGGTCGCCCAGCCCAAACGGAGTTACGTACAAGAAGTTATGTCCATTTTACCGAACACGTATGCGAAGCGACACACGCCGCCTTTTCGGGCGCGTGGGGGCGCGTGCGATGGACATGCGTCGCGCGCCTATCGCACAAAAACCCCTTCTCTGAATATTGACCTGCAGATGGTCGTGCGATAGCCATGCGTCGCGCGACCATCGCATAACGAGGCCGGTTTCGGGTCAAAAAGTCGGGTTTACGCGTTTTAAGTTATATTTAAGCTTGGGGTTTATTTCCCCAACAACCCTAGTCACGAAAAATCACCCTAAAGTCAATAAGAACAAGTCCCAAGCCTCAAGAACCACACAAGGTAAGTGATATCATGATTCTAGGTTGAATTCAAGTTCCTAATCCCTTTCTAACATCAAACCCATGATTCTTAACATGATTTTGTGATCAAAACCTAGGGTTGCAACATAATTCTTTCCAAAGTAATTCAAGCTAGGGTTTGGGTGTTCTTCATTAGAAAAGTGATTTGTTAAACTCTGTTTAACAAATTAAGGTATGTCTCTTTTGAACATACTCTTTCTATCGGTTTTTACGAACTTTTTGGTTGTGGTTTGTATGTCTTATCTAAAAATCATATTTTGGCTATAAGGATGATTTGTATGTCTCCTTTTAAAAATCTTATTGTGATTTGTATGTCTCTTTAAAAATAAAAAAAATCCTTTTTGAATATAAAGGTAATTGATATGTCTCCTTTGCAAACTCTCTTGAAAGATTGATTCTTTATAAAAGCATGTGTTGAATGATATGATGAATTGGTTTTACACTCTCGAAATTTATTACATGTTTTGATTAATGGTTAATGTGCGTGAGGGGACAAGCCCACATTATATCTAGATTGTAACAAACCCTACATATGTATGTGATATTATGAATCATTTTCTTCTATAAGGGATGATCAGTGATGATGGTTAATTTTTGGTATTGATGATTTTACAAAGGAACTATGATAAAGTAATTATCTATGATATTATGGATTTTCGTAATGGCATAATGAACTTTAATGCTATTTAATGGTGTGACTATTTTGAGACAAATTGTGAATCGGCTTCTATGCTATGAAATTGGTTGTTGTGTTTGGCCTAGCTACTCGGGAGGAAGGGTAGCCACTATGGATCCTAGTGTGTCATTGCCTAGCCATTCGGGAGGAAGAGTGGCCACCGCTGGGTTCGCTACCCGGGTGTGATGTATGCCTAGCTATTCGGGAGGAAGGATAGCCACCGCGTACTACATAGTCCGGTGTGATGTATGCCTAGCTATTCGGGAGGAAGGATAGCCACCGAGAATTATATGTTACGGTGTGGTGCGCTATGCGCGATATGCTTGATTCTTGGGCCTGTATTGGCGTGTGTGACATTCTTATTCTCTTATGGGATTGTTGCTGACTATCTTAATTGATTAAAAAGGGCATATTGAAGTTGTAACTTAACAAGAGGCTTTATAAATGGGTTTTGATACTTATTATTGAGATACATAAAGCGAATAAACGCCTACGTTGATTTCATATGATTTTCAAGACTGATTTCTTCATGTATTATTTTACTTTATTTTCGTATTATTCATTGTCCCCGAGGCACTCACTGAGTACGAAGTACTCAGGCATACCATTGTTGTTTTTGATGGTATGTTAGGTAACGGAGAAGAGACGGGTTCGTGATACTCCGTGTGCTTAGGAAGGACTTGTTGTTGCGGATAATTTGGTGAGCCCACACATTCGTTCGTGGGACACCCTATTGATTTACTTATTTGTTACATTAGTTGTCGAGAATTTTGCGTCCCGATGAGTCGAACTATTAATCCTTGATCTTAGAAGCTCCCTAGTATTCATTTGTGGGTAGTTATTGAGTTATTGATTAACTCTTGGGCACGTTGTTATGTTTGACAAGCTAGATAACTAAAGACTTCCGCCGATTTAATTCTTATATGCGTGATTCGTTTACCTTTATTTTATAAAAGCTGTTGGAGGCGAATGTTGAACCTGGCGGGTTCAAGTATTATTATGGTGTTGCTTAGGTTCTTCCGACGTTGTTCATGACGTCGGATGCCGGTCACGTCTAGGGTGGGTTTTGGGGCGTGACAAGCTTGGTATCGAGCCTAGGTTTAAATACGTCCTAGGATTATTGTCGGTGTACGTGGAGCCGTGTCTAGTGGAGTTTTCCTTGTGCGGCTTCCGATCACACGTGACCGAGAAACTCCAGGACATTTATAGGTGTTTCCTATTCTTCTTGATTCTAGATTGTGCTGTAGAGCTTAAAGTCCTTTCTAGGATCGTTCTAATTCGCTCGTTAATTCGTGTCCAATGACTCGACCGAACCAAAAATGGCAAACTTTAACGTCTGCGAAAGGTTAACCGAAATCTTGGGGGCGAATGTTGGTAATGGAAATGATGGTGCACCACCCCCGGCTAATCTCCTCGCTATTCTTTGTTGCGGGTGTGCACCGAGATTGGTACTATGCAGACGGCCATTCAAATGTTGATCGCATTGGTTCTTGTTGGGGTCAAGAAGGGTGGGATCTCGTGGTGGTTGGGTTTGCCGACTTGAAGTCACCCGAGTTCTTTGGGTCACGAGAGGTGGATGACCCCCGCACTTTTTAGATGAGACCTTCAAGGCATTGAGTAAATGGATGCCGGGATTCGAAGCTATAAGGCTTGCTTCGTATCGGTGGGATGTTGCTCACGTATGGTTTGAGATGTGAATGGAGAGAGGTGACAACGGAAAGGAAATTTGAATTTGAAGAGGCGTTCATGGAAAGGTTCTTGTCGATGAGGAAAGAATTGCTATGGCTACGAAGTTTGAAAAGCTAGATATGGGCGTAACAAGTCGGTTCGTGAGTATAGTCCGGAGTTCACTCGTCTCGGTCAAAGTATGCTTTATACATGATTCCGACGAAAAGCATAAGTTGACTCGCAAAAGGCTTGGTACCACGTATCAAGTCCGTACTTGCTTTTAGATGGGAGGATCGCACTTTCTCATCTCTGGGTTTCTTTGAACAACAAGAAAGTTGGAAAAATGAAGGAGGGTGGATCGAGATCAAAACAAGAAGGTCATGGTTTCGGTGGAATATATAGTAGGAAGTGGCTTCGTGAAATTCGCATGCTAGTGTGCCTGGCTAATAATAGTAAGTTTTCGCGGGGAAGTAGTCGCCCGCCGGGGTGGGAAGAGCGTATTTGTCATCATTGTGGGATTAAGGAATAATCCTACGTGAGGTGATGCTAATAACTAACAATGTTCCGTACCATTTGCTAGAAATCCTGGTAATGATAACAATAATAATCATAATGCTCGTAACAACGGCAAAGGAAAGGAAGTTGCTAATACTTCTGGTGGAGGGACAGCTCGACTTTATGGGCTAACTCGTAGGGAGGCAGCTGAGGCTTCTGACGCTGTGGTTACAGGTATCCTTACCATCTGTTCTCATGATGCTTACTCATTGATTGATCTGGGTTCAGATTTATCCTATGTGACTCCTTATTTTGCTCTTGATATGGATATGAAATCCGAACCTTTGTTGGAACCTTTAGCTGTTGATACACCTTCGGGTGTTCCTGTTATTGCTTCTAGAGTGTATAGAAATTGTGTTGTTGTGATTAAAGGTCGTGAGACCATGGCTGATTTGTATGAACTTGAGATGGTGGATTTTGATGTAATTATGGGGATGGACTGGTTGTCTGCGTGTTATGCTAATGTGGATTGTCGTCATAAGTTAGTTCGTTTCGCCTTTCTCCGAGGAGCTTTGTTATTGTGTGGGAGGGTGAAATTGCTAAGCCAAAAGGTAGATTTATTTCCTATCTTAAGGCTCATAAGATGATTACTAAGGGGTGTATTTACCATTTAGTTGTTGTGAATGATACAAAAGCCGTAGTACCCGAATTTGCATCTGTTCCCATAGTCAGTGATTATCCCAAAGTATTTCCTGAAGATCTTCACGGTATTCCTCACGATAGGGTTATTGATTTTGGGATTGATGTTATCCCCGACACCCAACCTATTTCTATTCCACCTTATCGTATGGCTCCAGCGGAGCTAAGGGAATTGAAGGATCAATTGAAGGACTTGTTGGATAAGGGCTTCATCCGACCAAGTTCCTCACCTTGGGGTGCTCCAGTCTTGTTTGTTAGGAAGAAGGATGGTTCCCTGAGAATGTGTGTTGACTACCGTCAGCTTAATAGAGTGACCATTAAGAATAAGTATCCCTTGCCTAGGATAGATGATTTGTTCGACCAACTTCAGGGTGCTAAGTTCTTTTCGAAGATTGACCTGAGGTCTGGATATCATCAATTGAAGATAAAAGAGGAGGATATCCCGAAAACTGCTTTCCGTACTCGTTATGGGCACTTTGAGTTTTTAGTCATGTCGTTTGGCTTGACTAATGCGCCTGCTGCATTCATGGATTTGATGAACCGTGTTTTTAAGCCGTATCTAGACCGATTCATTATTGTGTTTATTGATGACATTTTGGTGTACTCTAAGAATCGTGAAGATCATGCTAATCATTTGAGGATAACTTTGACAACACTTGAGGAGAACGAAATTTGTATGCAAAATTCTCTAAGTGTGAATTACGGCTTGATTAAATGGCTTTCTTGGGCCATGTGGTGACCGGGGACGGCATTAAAGTAGACCCTCAGAAAATTACAGCAGTGAAGGATTGGCCTAGACCCACTAGTGCAACGGAAATTCGTAGTTTCTTGGGTTTGGCAAATTACTACAGGAAATTCGTGGAAGGTTTTTCATCTATTGCCTCGCCATTGACTAAGTTAACGCGAGAAGGCTTGCTAAGTTTCAGTGGTCTGAAGCTTGTGAAAGGAGTTTCCAAGAGCTTAAGACAAGGTTGACTTCGGCTCCTATTTTGACGTTACCTTCGGGGTCGGGTGGATATGTGGTGTATTGCGATGCTTCTAGAATTGGTTTGGGTTGTGTGTTGATGCGAACGGTAAGGTGATTGCTTATGCTTCGCGTCGATTGAAGAAGCATGAGAAGAACTATCCGACTCATGACTTAGAGTTGGCCGGCTTTGTGGTATTTGCTTTGAAAATTTGGCGTCATTACGTATGGTGAGCATTGTGATGTTTTTACTGATCACAAGAGTCTGCAATATATCTTCAAGCAGCGAGAGTTGAACCTCAGACAGAGGAGGTGGTTGGAGTTGTTAAAAGACTACGATTTGAATATTTTGTATCATCCTGGTAAGGCTAATGTGGTTGCTGATGCTTTGAGTAGAAAATCTATGGGCACGTTGGCTTATTTGCGTGCTCATGACATGCCCATGGGGAAAGAGATTCGAAGGCTCGCCAGTCTTGGGGTTAGGCTTGATGAAACTGAAAATGGAGAGTTAGTGGGAATCACTCCATCACGGTCTGATATTATAGAAAGGATTAAATTCAAGCAATATGATGATGAACTTTTGGCAAAGTTGAGAGATGGAGTGGAAAGGGGTGAGTACACTTCATTTACTATTGGGACTGGCGATAGCGTTCTGCGATTGCAAGGACGATTGTGTGTTCCCGATGTTGATGGTCTTCGACGAGAACTAATGATGGAAGCCCATAGTTCTAAGTATTCGGTCCATCCGGGATCCACCAAGATGTATAAGGATTTGAAACAACACTATTGGTGGAAGAGCATGAAGGTTGATATCTCTAACTTTGTGGCTAAGTGTTTGAACTGTCAACAGGTGAAGGCTGAACATCAAAGGCCTGGTGGCTTGGCTCAAAACATCGAGATTCCTCAATGGAAGTGGGAGATGATAAATATGGACTTTGTTGCAGGTTTACCTCGCACAAGGGCCAGGTATGATTCAATTTGGGTTATCGTGGATAGACTCACAAAGTCTTCCCATTTTCTCCCTGTGAAGACGTCATATGCCGCCCGACGGACTACGCTAAGTTATATCTTAAGGAGATAGTTAGGTTGCGTGGTGTTCCGACATCGATTATATACGACGAGGTACGCAATTTTTGCTCACTTTTGGAAATCCTTTCAGGAAGGTTTGGGTACTAGAGTGAATTTGAGTACTGCTTTCCATCCTCAAACTGATGGGCAAGCAGAGAGGACCATTCAGACTTTGGAGGATATGTTGCGTGCTTGTGCAATTGATTTTGGAGGAAGTTGGGATGAACACCTACCTTTGGTGGAATTCGCTTACAATAATAGCTATCAAGCTAGTATTCAGATGGCTCCTTATGAGGCTCTTTATGGGAGGCGTTGTCGGTCTCCAATTGGTTGGTTTGAACCAACGGAAGTAGAGTTGTTGGGTCTGATTCAGTTCATGAGGCGATCGAGAAGGTAAATCTTATTATGCAACGACTGAAGACCGCTCGGAGTAGACAAAAGTCTTATACGGACATAAGGCGTAGGGAATTGGAATTTCTCTGTTGGTGACAAGGTTTTCTTGAAAGTGTCACCTATGAAGGGGGTAATGCGTTTTGGCAGAAAGGGCAAGCTTAGTCCTCGCTACATTGGTCCTTATGAGATTACTAGAAGAGTTGGGAAGGTAGCTTATGAGTTGAGATTACCGGCTGAGATGTCCATGGTTCATCCGGTGTTTCACATTTCGATGTTGAGGTTGTATAAACCTGACCCTTCTCATGTGTTGAACTATGAAGAGGTTGAAATTGATGAATCCTTATCTTATGAAGAAGAACCAGTTCAGATTTTGGATCGCCAAGTTAGAAGGTTGAGAACAAAGGATGTTGCGTCGGTCAAAGTGTTGTGGCGAAATCATAATGCGAGGAAGCTACTTGGGAAGCGGAAGAGGACATGAAGAAGAGATATCCTCACTTGTTCCCTATTTCAGGTATGAGTTAAGTTTTGAACTATTTGTGCACAAGGTGATTGTGTGGTTAAAATTCATGTTGGTAAATTACCTTCCTAGAATACTATCCTCATTCGAGGACGAATGATCTTAAGGGGGGGATAATGTAACACCCCGTAAACTTGAACTAGGTGTGAATATGTAAAAAAATCTAGTATTAAGATGATATTTTATCTATATGAATCCATTCTTGGGGAATTCGGGTGGAGGATGGTCGTTTTGAGGTCAAACCAATTAGTGAAGTTCTTAAGGCCTCTTAAATTCGCCTAAGTTTTGGTAGGTCTGTCTTCTGGGCGATTTTCATGAAAATATGTTGTGAATTTGGAAACACTTCCTCAATGAAAGTTGTAGATCTTTGAAATAGATTTCCAACGGTAGGTCGCCCAGCCCAAACGGAGTTACGTACAAGAAGTTATGTCCATTTTACCGAACACTGTGCAGAACCGACACACGCCGCCTTTTCAGGCGCGTGGGGGCGCGTGCGATGGACATGCGTCGCGCGCCTATCGCACAAAAACCCCTTCTCTGAATATTGACCTGCAGATGGTCGTGCGATAGCCATGCGTCGCGCGACCATCGCATAACGAGGCCGGTTTCGGGTCAAAAAGTCGGGTTTACGCGTTTTAAGTTATATTTAAGCTTGGGGTTTATTTCCCCAACAACCCTAGTCACGAAAAATCACCCTAAAGTCAATAAGAACAAGTCCCAAGCCTCAAGAACCACAAAGGTAAGTGTTATCATGATTCTAGGTTGAATTCAAGTCTCGATTCCCTTTCTAACATCAAACCCATGATTCTTAACATGATTTTGTGATCAAAACCTAGGGTTGCAACATAATTCTTTCCAAAGTAATTCAAGCTAGGGTTTGGGTGTTCTTCATTAGAAAAGTGATTTGTTAAACTCTGTTTAACAAATTAAGGTATGTCTCTTTTGAACATACTCTTTCTATCGGTTTTTACGAACTTTTTGGTTGTGGTTTGTATGTCTTATCTAAAAATCATATTTTGGCTATAAGGATGATTTGTATGTCTCCCTTTTAAAAATCTTATTGTGATTTGTATGTCTCTTTAAAAATAAAATCCTTTTTGAATATAAAGGTAATTGATATGTCTCTTTGCAAACTCTCTTGAAAGATTGATTCTTTATAAAAGCATGTGTTGAATGATATGATGAATTGGTTTTACACTCTCGAAATTTATTACATGTTTTGATTAATGGTTAATGTGCGTGAGGGGACAAGCCCACATTATATCTAGATTGTAACAAACCCTACATATGTATGTGATATTATGAATCATTTTCTTCTATAAGGGATGATCAGTGATGATGGTTAATTTTTGGTATTGATGATTTTACAAAGGAACTATGATAAAGTAATTATCTATGATATTATGGATTTTCGTAATGGCATAATGAACTTTAATGCTATTTAATGGTGTGACTATTTTGAGACAAATTGTGAATCGGCTTCTATGCTATGAAATTGGTTGTTGTGTTTGGCCTAGCTACTCGGGAGGAAGGGTAGCCACTATGGATCCTAGTGTGTCATTGCCTAGCCATTCGGGAGGAAGAGTGGCCACCGCTGGGTTCGCTACCTGGGGTGTGATGTATGCCTAGCTATTCGGGAGGAAGGATAGCCACCGCGTACTACATAGTCCGGTGTGATGTATGCCTAGCTATTCGGGAGGAAGGATAGCCACCGAGAATTATATGTTCCGGTGTGGTGCGCTATGCGCGATATGCTTGATTCTTGGGCCTGTATTGGCGTGTGTGACATTCTTATTCTCTTATGGGATTGTTGCTGACTATCTTAATTGATTAAAAAGGGCATATTGAAGTTGTAACTTAACAAGAGGCTTTATAAATGGGTTTTGATACTTATTATTGAGATACATAAAGCTTGGATAACTGCCCTTACGTTGATTTCATATGATTTTCAAGACTGATTTCTTCATGTATTATTTTACTTTATTTTCGTATTATTCATTGTCCCCGAGGCACTCACTGAGTACGAAGTACTCAGGCATACCATTGTTGTTTTTGATGGTATGTTAGGTAACGGAGAAGAGCAGGTTCGTGATACTCCAGGTGCTTAGGAAGGACTTGCTGTTGCGGATAATTTGGTGAGCCCACACATTCGTTCGTGGGACACCCTGTTGATTTACTTATTTGTTACATTAGTTGTCCGGGCTGCGTCCCGATGAGTCAGACTATTAATCCTTTATCTTAGAAGCTCCCTAGTATACATTTGTGGGTAGTTATTGAGTTATTGATTAACTCTTGGGCACGTTGTTATGTTTGACAAGTCTAGATAACTAAAGACTTCCGCTGATTTAATTCTTATATGCGTGATTCGTTTACCTTTATTTTATAAACTGTTGGAGGCGAATGTTGAACCTGGCGGGTTCAAGTATTATTATGGTGTTGCTTAGGTTCTTCCGATGTTGTTCATGACGTCGGATGCCGGTCACGGAAGGAGCGGGGCTTACCACGGTAGGGCGATACGAACACTCCTAAGTAGCTGGATCGTCAACCTGTATGTCGTTACCTGCATCGCGAGATGCAGGCCCCCAAGCAATAAAAAGGGACATCAGCACATTTGAATTGTACTGGTATGTAAAGCAACTGAAGCAATAAAATACTGAAACTGAAACTGATAACTGTAACTGTAATAGCAAGGAAGTAGAGATATGAATACTCCCTGCTCTGTATCTGAATCATCTGTATTATCTGTGTTTGTATATGTGGGGCCTCGGCCCAATAATAAATGCACGCTATGGCCTCGGCCTAGTAGTGCGTCAGTCAATGGCCTCGGCCATGTATACGTATACACAAGACTGTGCTGTGCCCTCGGGCAAAATCACATATGTATAATTATGGTTAATTAATAAGGACTGAGACCATAACAACAATGAACAATGCTGAACTGAAATAGACATGCTGGACTGAATTGAAAACACTGACTGTTTCTGAGCATACTGAATTTCTAGACTGAGACTCATGTGGTAACAATACATGAGTCTATAAAGATTACGTGCTGAGTTCATGATATTCAAATTGTCAACCATGAACGAATTCTGTAACTGCAACCCTAGAAGATAACAGTTCTACAACATATCATGAAACTAGGGCTAAACTGTATTCTGAGTCAAATTACTGACAAGTATGAAGAATGAGGCGTAGGGAGAATCATGAACATTCCCTAACGTAGATAGTTAGCCTCGCATACCTTAATTCCACCTTTGTGAGCGTAATACAATGTTCGTCACCCCTTTCAACTTTGATCTATATCAATACAAGTCAAAGGGATTCTATATTAGCAATAATATTCATGCTTTGGTCATCTAAGCATTTTATCAAACACTTGGTGGGCATGAAGCTCCACAACCTTCATTAATGGTGTTTTCTTCACCCAATCCCCATTCTATTACTTCTAGCTGATTCTACAATCTCAATTAGGTGTAATTAACATCATTCTCCATCACCCATATGATTATAACAATCTCAAGTCAACAATCCAAAACCCTACTATAGTTCGTGTAATTCTCTTTACTAAACCCATTTACTATTCTCCCAAGAACTTATCAATTCACTATTATGAATGATTAGAGTGTAGAAGCATTACCTTTTTGACGTTCAATCCTCTTGAATTTGGGTTCTAGGGTTTCCACATCCAACAATAATGTTCCAATCACAACTCTATGGATTAGAAGGGTTTACTCAAGTTAGAAAGAGATTAGGGACTTGAATTCAATCTAGAATCATGATAAAACTTACCTTGGAGGGTTCTTGAGACTTGGGACTTGTTCCCTCTGACTTTAGGGTGATTTTTCGTGACTAGGGATGTTAGGGAAATAAACCCCAAGCTTAAATATAACTTAAAACGCGAAATCCAGCTTTTGACCCGAAATCAACCTGTTTCGCGATGGGTCCGCGATGCGGGTGAATCGCGCAACATTCTGCAGGTAACTACTCAGAGTTGCGTGATCGGCCCGCGAAGCGGGGCCATCGCACGCGCTCTCACGCGCCCTCACGCGCCCCGAGAAGCGGTGTGTGTCGGTTTTGCGCAGTGTTCGGTAAAATAGGCATAACTTCTTGTACATAGCTTTGTTCAAGGCCCATAATATACTGTTGGAAAGCTATTTCAAAGGGCTACAACTTTAATGTTTTAAGTTTCCTCAAATTCCCAACGGATTTTCACGAAATTTGACTGAAAGGCAGACGTATCAAAAACTTAGCCGATTCTATAGACTTTTAAACGCCTTACTATTAGCCATATTGAGATGATCATATCTCCTTGATCCGATCTCTGATTGGCCTGGTCCTTATATCTTTGGAAAGCTATTTTTACGTACTACAACTTTCATTGAGGGTACTTTACCAAATTCCCAACTAATCAAGGAGTTATCACTACCCGAAGTAGGCCTGTCAACCATTTTCGCAAAACGTTCAAACCTTCAATTTTTCCACTAAAACTCTAATGATATGAGTCTAACCTTAGTTCTAAGATACGGGGTGTTACAATACGTTTAAAAATCTTGTTGATCGGTTTGTTGAGAAGCACCCTTGCTGATTTGTTGATTGCGGATAAAAAGTTTTGGCCGCGCGCTGTTGAAAAGAAGTTTGATGAATACTGGGAGAGGTCCCTAAAGCATACTGACATGCAGCAATACAATGCAACTGAAGGGGTCTTTGAGATTCTGACATTTGCACACGAAGGTAAGGGCGAAAATATCCATAAAGTCTCTGCCGAAGGGAAAAAGTGTTCATGTGGGAAGTGGAGAAACTACCATATGCCATGTTCACATGCAATTAAATTTTGTGATATCCGTGGAATTCAACCAAAGGACTATGTTAGCAAGTACTACAGTTGCAGGTTTTACAAGCAAACGTACAGTAGAAATTTTTCACCGTTGGGTGATGAGGCATATTGGCCACCTTCTCCCTTCAGTTTAATTGCAAACACTGAATACGAGCGAGCTTCAGGAACGCGGATTACAACTAGAAGGAGGAATGAAATGGATATAGTTCCTGCTCGCATGGCTAGAAAGTGTAGTATGTGCAAGCAAACAGGTCATAACAAGAATCGCTGCCCAGACAGAAATCAGTAGTTGTTGTTGCTTGTTGGTTTTTATGTTTTTTCTTAACTTGTACGATTGTTGTTTCCTTATGTAATCTTCCAAGAATATATAACATGTCTTGTGCCGTTTAATAGTTAGTATGTAATTGTTGACACCCAATTTTGTCCTCTTTTGTTCCAATTTATTTCCTCGGATTTCTAAATTTATTGACGAGCTAAGTATTTTTATTTTTACTACTATTTCTACTACTATTAATGTCATTACTTTCATTTTCATTATTCTGCTATCAGCATTAATAGTATTACTTTATCACAATTTTTTAATAGTTCGTCATCGCTTCATTTTAGGATTTGTACTCGTTAAATTAATTATACTTTATTAAATCCTTTATTTTCTACATACTAATTATTAATCGTCTTTACATAACATATCTTGTACTAGTTATTAAATTAATAGCCCTAATCAACCCACTATCCGTTTAAATAAATCGACCACACTTGAAATCATCGGACCAGCCCATTATCTCCAAATTACCCCTTCTTTTTACCCGATCCGGCCCATTTTACTTAAAACCTAAATCCCTATCTCTACAGCCGCTTTCCTCTTTCTTTCTCTTTCTCTCTCCCTACTCTCTTTCCTCACATCGTCTTCTTCATTTTCCATTTCAAGAAAACCCAGCGTGCTCAGCCATGGCAGAATCTTGCCATACTATTCTCGTACAAACATCGCTATCTCCTTCTCTCTCTCTCCTTCATCTGTGATCTTTTCTTCACCTTCTCCTCCCCTATTTCAAGTAAAACCAAAACCACTTTCACAATTGGCAGATCTGTGCCACCCCCTTTCGTGCAATATCATTTTTTGGTGCAAATTTCCTATCACCTACCTTAGTACATCACAAGAATCCAAGAACGCTTTTGCAGAGGTCTGAGCACAAGAGATCCGTTCACGGGTCTAATTCAAATCCAATTTTTGAAATCCCGCCCAAATTGAAAACCCTAACCTTTTCCTATATATACATCGTTATGGCTCAGCCGAAAGGGGTGGTTTTTGGGAGAACGGTTTGGAGTTTCTTTTTTTTTTTTTAAATCTGGTTTTGAACTTTAAAAAAATCAGAAGAACACTTTTTGTTGAAGGTGGGAATTGTGACAAAAGATTAAGTTCTTGACGATTCACTAACTCGCGCCGCTATTCGGCAAAAGTATTTCAACTACAACAGACATACTTTAACTTTGACTCGAGTTTCGAATCTGTCCATACGAGAGAGTAGATTCGAGGCCTTGACGTCCCCAAATCACTGCACCAATAGAAGGTAAACAATCCTTCTTCAACTATTTTTTTAGCAATTTAGTAAGCGTTTGTGAGTTCACACATGTTTATTGTTTCAATCGGGTAAATCTCAATTTAGTGACTGGTAGTATTATGCATGCTCAGGGTTAGCTAGTTTGGGTTTTGGTTTTAATGATGTTTGTGTGTTCATAGCTCAATCTGGCTCAGTTGTTGCAGTTTAACAGTGGATAACATCTGTGTGTTATCGTCTTGTTTTAATTTAGTTTAATCTCAGTTTTGTTAGTATTTAGATGTTCGATGAATTCATGCTCGGATGATTAAGTCGAAGGTGTTTTGGTTTTTTTAAATTTTGGCATGTTCGCGTTGATGAGGCTTGTTGGATTAGTTTAGCCATCGGCTAGTTCTTAGCCGAGATGATTTGGTGTTCAAAATCAGTTGATGCCTCTCAAATGCTTGTTCTTTCTATGAACCTGCAAGTTTAAAATCTATTTAGCGATTCTTTTGCAAACAAAATAAAATATGCTGCTTTAAGTCCATCAAACATAAATTGAACATTAATTAAATCCTTGATTAGCCAAGTTCTTTCGTTTGTTATTTAGAATCCCGAACCTTCATTTCTTTACTGTTTTCTATCGCTGTTGGTTTGTAATGACCTGTTTCTGTTTAGATAAGATCATGTCGATGCTCATATGAATGTGTTTTGTCTCTGATGTGTTGATGAAGCATAAAAACAGACACTAAACACTCCTTTTGTCAATTCTCGTCGTATGGGCTTTAACCCACTGTTCTCTGGTACAATTTATTCCTTTCGTCATTCCAACTAGAATGTCATGTGTTGCGTGGTCTGTTTAAATTCGATATGAGTTTAAGGCTTGGCAGATTCTGTTTAAATTGGGTTTAAGTTCCTGTAGTTATGGTTTGCTTTCTTTGTGTCTAGAAGATATGACGGATGTCTCTGCCCCCTCCCCTGCTTCTGTTTTATTGAGTTGTTTAACATGTTTTAACACATACTCAAATGAGTGTATTGTGTTAGTCGAATACCCTGAATAGGCCTCAAATATGGTTGATTCCTGATCTGGCTGCAGGAGATGGGTAATTTAGTTTGTTGTTTACTTCGAATATTAATCCTGTCACCCCTTTCATTATGGCAAATTAAGTTTCTAGTTCGTAAAAAGGCTCCCTAGCTGCCTAAAAGATGTTCTTAAATAAACGCTTGGTTAAGTAGTTTTTTTTAAAGAAGGATAAGACTCTGAAATCTCTTACCCTTGTCCCGGTTATTACGTTCAGTTGGGACTCAGGAAAGTTTCACTCAGGACTTTAGCTAAAAAATTGGCTTGAAGCCAGTTTCATTTAATGAGTTGTTGGTTTTGTTGGATGATAAAAAATTGAGGTCAAGTAGAGGCTCACTATATATTCACTTCTAGCTTTCCAATTCTTAGCATTGGACCAAAGGAAGAGGAGATAAAATGAATTTATTGGTGTCCAAACAGGCTATTATAAAAAATGAAATCTGCCCATTCTCAGCTGTGGGTTTTGCTAGAACATGGAAAAGAATTAGTTAGAAGGAAATCTTGATAATAAATTTAGTCTTGCAAGGAATGCTAAACTAGTAAAATCTTCCATTTCTGCCAAACCAAAGCTATGACAAAATCCTGCATCTTTCCCCGTGCACTTCTTAGTTTATTGAATTGATTGGAGCTTGAATGAACGCCATATATCTTCTTTGTCTTCCTAATCCTGCTTGTGCTCTTCCGTGTCACCTTATTTGTTTGAATCTGCTGGAGTTACGTGTCCTTTTTACTGCTTGGTATCACTTAGAATCTTAGGAGTCAACGTACTTATTTGGATTTTTATATTTATCTTGTGAGTTGACGAGTATTTAGGCTGTATTGAATTCGATGGAGCCATTGTCTAGTGTTTCAGTCGACTAAGTTTGAGCTTGGGTTCGCCTTGGCCCAAGTTCGCCCACTGCCGTAAGAAGGAGGTTAAGGAATCAAAATAAGCTTAAGCTTAAAAGTCGGTTTAAAATTTAAATATACACAATATATACACAATCCGCTGTTTTGTTTTTTTTTTAGATTTACCGTACATATGTTTAGTTTTACTCATCGATCCTATACTAATTCCTTCCTTTCATTTTATGCATGACCTTCACATACGAGCCCGAGGGATTCGTCTTCCGCACTCGGCGTTGGGCCAAAGCCTAACGAAAACATTTTCTCCTCCGTTCAGTTCTGTCCGCAGTCAACAAAAAATGAAAAACAAGGGGAAACTTTCTGGGCCAAAGCCCAAAAACCAGCAGTGACAACAGCAGCAACAATTGATACTGGGCTGAAGCCCAGCTGCAATCGGACCACAGCAGTCTCAAATGGGCCAGGCCCATTTACATTATATCTATCTCTCCACTTTTATTTTTATGTGTGGTAACATATATTGTATGACTAACATTTTGCTTGTAATTTAGATGAACTTTAGCAACTTAGTGGAACTTAGTTTAATAATGGGTAGTTAACGTAAGGAAAATTAATAACTAATAATTAATTCCATAAAGTCTCATTTTCTTCTTTTTATATTAAAGTTCTTTATAATACTCCTAATATTTATCTTTCTTAGAATAATTGATTTTTAAAATAGCACAACTATATATTTTGAGTTAAAAGAATCGTGATTCACTTTTACTATCTTAAAGACTTTCAAGGCATCACTAACATATAAATACCAATCTAAGCATACTTTATAAATATTATTCAAGATTCATTCAACCATGCATACTTTTAATCTAATATAATCAAATAAAGTCAACCAAAAAAGAAACTCATGTCCTTTTTATTATATTTATAATAAAGTTAGATTTTGGTTGGCATTGGCATAGTAATACAATTTTTATCTAAAGTTTCAAAATCGCTAAACTTATTGCCTACCTAAAAATCACTACATTTTCAAATTCACCTTCCATAATACTTAAAGCCTTTTTTTTTTATTATACCAATCGTTATATTGTGTAAATCTTATTTTTAATAACATTATTACATTAGTACATTTTTTACTTTAAAAACTTTAGCAATATTTATAAGTTATTTTCTAAATATTTAGAGTGTTATATCTACACTTAGCCTAATTAATTCACCTAAGTCCGGTCGGTTAACCATTATTAATGGAATTTAGAGGATGCCTAATACCTTCCCTCTAGATTAGTTGAACCCTTATTCAGATCTTTTTGGTTTCGTAGACTTTAAAATAAAAATCAACTTTAGATAATTACTTTAATTAACTTTAGGTGCCCTAATTCACCATAAATAATTAGGTGGCGACTCCTTAACTTTAAATAAATCCCGGAATTACCCGGATGTTGTAAACTATTTTGACTTAGGTTAAAATAGGGTATAACAGTAATTTAACATTTATTACTCAGTTAATGTGTGACGTTTATTTAACTTATATTTTATTTTTTATTTTTGTTCGCATGTATAACACATATTTAATTATTGCATGTGTTAAAATATTTATTTGAGTTATTCACTGAAATTAACTATATGCTTTAAAAATTAAAAAAATCAATAAATTTTTTTTATTAAAAACACAGCCGAATATGATTTAAATAGAGGCAACGTCTTACAAACTATTTGTAAAACGTCGGGGAGAAAAAATTAATGAAAGGTATAACGTGGACTGATCCACGTTATACAAAATTATTTGTATAACATGGATCAGTCCACGTTATACAATTTTTATTTTTTTTTCGTTTTGTGATTCTGACAGAGGGAAAAAAAAAGTTGGGGTATAACGTGGATCAGTCCACGTTATACCCCTTTTGGTATATATATTTTCGGCTACTCCCTTTTGATTTATACCGTGTATTTTTATACCCTTTAGGCTCCGGACTCACCCAAAAACTCTATGCATGTTTACTACTTCATGTGGATTTAGCCGCTTCAGCTCTTTGAAAGCCAAGTTCCTAAGAGTTTATGACCTGCTTCCTGTTGAAATATTGCAGTTCTATATTTGGAAAGGATGGTGGAAACAGAGAATTAAGAAGTTACGTGCATTGTTTTGTCTAGCCTTTTATAGCCGTACTCGTCGTAATTGCACTCCTCAATAAATTTTGACTTCAACCTTAAATATTTATTTAACTCCATATACTAAGTAGGCGTTTCGCCATGAAAATCAAATATTTTTCATTTTATTTGAAATTTTGGAGTTAGAGTTGGAGTTGTGTTTGGTTATAATTTTTGCAAAGAATATTTGGTTGTTTGAATGTATTGAAAATGAAAAAAGTGAAAACAAGGTTTTGGTTGTTTTCCAAATGAAATTGTATTTGGAATTTTCATGGCAAAAAGTTGATTTTCAAATAAAGTGAAATAATTCTTCAGAAAAAAGTGAAAAAATTTCATGGCCGAACGGGCGTACTAATCAGTTTACTAATTAAATAAACTCCTTTACACTTCTCCTTAACTTATTTCAGATACAAATCCACCTGCAGCATGTTTGGTTTACATACCAAAATTTATAAGTTTTCATAAAGGAATATCATCAATCTCTATGAATTCTACCAACTACTTATTATGTCACAAATTGATTACGATCATAATCCAATTTTGTTAGGCATATTGATACATAAAGAATCTACCTGGCAGTAATAAATTAATTCAATAAACAATATTACAATGTTCATAAATCATAATATTATATCAAGTTTGAAAGTACAAATACATTCAATGAATCGAACTAGAGAATCGATTTTAATTATATATTTAGTATAAAAACATTTATCTCTATTGTCATGTTCAAGATATTCATAATTTACTAGCTCGAGAAGTTGGGAATTAAACCACTTTCATAATCAAGATAAATTACATTAATCTTGTTCTTTGATCCTACTGATGGTGTGTCCAACCTCCATCTAGATGTGAGCTCAAACTTTATATATAACTTACAAGAACTGATGATTTAAATTTTTATGTATAAGCTAAGCAACTCTACACATTAAATCAACAGCTATATAAATAAAGAGACACACACAGACCAATAATCTATTTAATACAAATCTTTATTAAATCAAATAAAAAATTATTTTAGAATAAATATTATATATATCTATATGCATGATTAATAATATATATTTTAATAATTGATTTATGGCTTAAAGGAAAAATGACGGGATGCGACACATGTCGTAAGAAGTGTCGAGGTGTGGTGGTTAGCTTGTGATATCTCGATATCCAATCAGAGATTTCGAGTTTGAACGCTAAAAGTGAATTTTTTTTATAATAAGAATGCTTTATCCTCTTAATTAATGGGCTATCCAATGCGAATTCAAATTAATTAGACCAATAAATTACAAATACGAAATGACTAAAGAAAAGACACTTTCTTATTCTCATTCAATAATGGTAGGTCTTTGTCCATCAATAATTCATACTTTCAATTCAGATAACCTTTTCAACCTCAGATACTGATTAAGTACGATAATGTTGTGGCCTTTGGGGACAAACAATGCCTTAACAATATTTATGTTCAACCGGTAGTTGAGAGTCTATGTACATATTTCTTTTTGCACGTTTCCCTTTATCATTAATGTCAATATTTACAAATACATACGTTAAGTGTCCGCCAACAAATTCATTTTCACGTTTTTGGATGATAAAGACCAAAAAAGAAAAGGTTTTTGGATGATAAGACGTACAGGTAGATTGTGGAGATCATCTTTAATGTTCTCTACGAAATTGGTAATAAAAGAACACTCACGCAAGATAAAGGCAGAAACCAGCAGAGAAAGTAAGAATATGATATTTAGAAGAGTAATTTATTTACTCAATAAGTTTTATTTAAACAATGTCATTCTTGGAAAACCGAAAGAGTAAAATGTGGAGTTTCTTGTTTTAGCATATATATAATCTATATTATACTATCTTAATCAAGCTTATCTTGATATATAATGTTACGATTAAAGTGTTTGACATCATGCCAAAAGCTATAGCTGATAATAAAGTGTAATTTTATTAACCAGACCCATCATACAAGCGTCATGTTTGACAATTATTCCGGTCCGGGCTCTCTCAGTTCCGCTACCGAGCCTTACCATATGCAGGATGTTGATTTCCCAACATATGCTAGTTTCTCATATTTTTATTATTGTTTATTTTAAATTTAATATTTGTATTAACCAAAACGAGTTTCATTCTCAAAAGCTAGGGTTTGCCTTTTAAGGGTTCATGTTCTATTGCTTCTGATGCTAGTTTTTGACAATTAACATCAATAATTTGCAATCAATTGGTAAAATATAATACTTGTACACGAAAAAATCTTTCATTGCTCGGGCGAAACCAAAACAAGCAGACAAATTATTTTTTTAAAAACATGGTCTAGTCTTATCCTTTGATTAAGTCATATGGTCTAACTTGTCTATCTTCGCATTTAAATTCATTAGATCTAGTAGAGGGTACTCCAAAGTAATATATTAACACCATTTTGTTCATTCTCTCTCATTATCTGATTTTGCTATATAGAGAAGATAAGCACCGTATTAACTATTAACCATAAAAAAATAGTAAACAAGAAGAATAATGAAATAGTCAACTTTTGGGGTTCACCTTTATCATTATCGTTACTAATTTTCCTTCCGTGGGGGCTCTTCTCCATTACTCCTGACTACTGAAACATATTCCAATGACAACACAACTCATCATCATTTTCTATAGACTATAGTAATCATTCAATAATAGAGAAAATAATCACTTAACATAACGAAATAGAGAAAATAATCACTAAACATAACTAAATAGGAAGAGTGTCGAGTACAAATTTTGTGTCAACCAAAAATGTCACATTTTCACTTTTATATTTCTATCCGGTGCACCTTCGCGTGTGTGATTCATGCGTTCACGGTGCCTATACGGATTACCCATCACGATTGCGACTATGAGCCTCACGGTCACGAAAATCAATTGCGCTCAATCAACAGCTTGTTTTATCAATTTACAATTGAAAAGTCTATCGGAAACAGCCTCCCTATCACTACAAAGGTAAAGGGTAAGGTCTGCGTACATTCTACTCTCCCCAGACTAAGATCTGCGCACATTCTACTCTTCCCAGACCCCGCTTGTGGTAAACTGGTAATACACTGAGTATGTCAAGGCTATTCTAACCGTAACAAATAGAGTATTATTTTTCTCACTTTTTAATTTTAATGTGAATTCTATCAATAAATATTTACCATTTACCAAAATGTAAACTTCAAGTTTTGATGCTTGAGACGCAAGTTATTTTACCCTAGCTAAAGATCCCCAAGTAATCTCACCCACAAAAAATGGACCTACCCATTCCAGAAATTCTCCAAACGACATCGTGGCTATTTGCGTGCCGCAGGTAAGTATTACCCCTACTTCATTTATCAACCCCTAATTCTATTCTTTTTTCAGCTTCATACTCACGGTACACGCGTAAATTCGAGTGACATTCAGGGGTAATTACGTAACAAGGACTTCAATATATAGCAACAAAATGCTAAACACATTTGGTTTCTCAGTCCAAAAAGATCCGAAGCACAAACAGAAGTTTCCGTTATCCCTTCTCTTAAACTCACCATTGGTTTTCTCTCTCCATATCTAATCTTCAAACCCATCACTTTCTCTCTCTAAATTCTTTGAGATATTCATCTCATCAATTTTAGGGTTTTTGATCCAGCAACAATGGTTTCCGATTCAATCCCCAACGGTTCGATCCCTGTTGCTTCCTCTAACCCGAAAGATTTTGCCAAGAAAAAAAGGGTAATTTGTTTTCTGTTTTAAGTTTCTATATATTCATTTGCGTTTCTATTAGTTTTTGTTTGAACTGTATTGTGGTTTTCATTATGATTGAGTTGTATTTCTGTGATTGGTTATATGAATTCAGGCTAACCGGTCGGCGAAGTTGAAGCAGTGCAAGCTTGATGCCCGACGCGAACAGTGGATTTCACAAGGTTCAATAACATCTCCTTTTTAACATTTACTCAATTTATTTGCATGTATATGAAATCTCCCTTTTGTTGAATTTTTTTTTTTCCCTTTTCAATTTTGCACTTTCTTTAATTTCAAGATTGATAAGTCTATGAGTGTATTTGATTGTTTATTTGAATTTCTTATGTGTATGTTTCTTAAATCTTGGTGATTGGGGTTTTGTATAGTGAAGAAAAATGGCTTGAAGGAGGAACAAAAGACCGGAGGAACTCATGGTTCAGTGAAGGACGTTGCAAAAGAGAGGGAACGATTGATTGAAAAGTTGCAGATAAAGCCAAGAGGTGAAGAGGACAATGAAGGATCCTTAAACCACTACAGTGATTTTGATTCACCTACAAGCCACACCAGTAGTGTTTTGGGAGGAAATGATTCTGGGACTAATTTTACGGGGAGCAGTAGTAGCAGCAGTAGTACAAGCAGCAGCAATGGTGATTGTTGTTCAGGGAGTATGAGTGAGGAAGATGACGATGACTGCTTGGATGATTGGGAGGCTGTTGCTGATGCTCTCGCTGCGACTGATAAAAAACAGGAGCAGCATATTCCCAGCTTGGATTCACATTGTGAGAGGGATGAGAATGTGCCACATATGAGTTCTAGGCAAGAGGTTTTGGATAGATCAAAGCAGGAGAGTAATGACAAAGGATTGACACCTAGGCCTCCTCTGAGTTACCGGGCATGGAGGCCCGATGATACATTCCGTCCATCAGGTCTGCCAAATTTGTCGAAGCAGTATAGTTTCCCAATGAAATCGGAGCGGCATTGTAGGGGAGGAGGCTCTGTATGGGGATGTAAGAGTTTATCCTTATCCACGCCCACGTCATGCCCTATATGCTGTGAAGATTTGGATTGTACAGACACTAGTTTTCTCCCTTGTTCGTGCGGATTCAGGCTTTGCCTCTTTTGTCACAAGAGGATTCTTGAGGAGGATGGGCGTTGTCCAGGGTGCAGGAAGCAGTATAATCAGGATGCAGTTGAGCGAGAGACAACCATTGATGGAGGCAGCCTGACGATTCGATTGGCTCGTTCCTGTAGCATGATATCAAGGTCTTAGAAAGATTCTGTTTCCATGAATGTGTATGTTGGGTCCTTTTCTGTCTCTGCATGACATGTGAGTGTTCTAGTTCTTAGCAGACTGTAAGTCAAGATTATCCATAGCTATAGATGTTGATATGGGAACGTGATTTTGAAAGCACGGGGTAATATTCTGGTTCTCTTGTGTTTTTTTGCATTATAGGTGTGGTGCTTGTGCTGATGTAGAACACTCATTATGTGAATAAATAAGGTGGTATTGAAGTTAAAGACATCGAGTTTGTAACTTTATCAACCTCCTATCTGATTAATATGAATAACTAATGAGAAAGCAATTTGAAATTACGATAGTTCCTTAAGAAATGCTTAAACTTTTGGCAAATAAAGAATGAGAAAGCTTTCTGCTGCCAGTACTCCAACCTTCCCTTGTGCTCTAGAGTCTATGAATACCTTTTCAGAAATGCTTAAACTTTTGAGAATTACAAATATAGAATTGTTTGCCATCGATTAAATAACAAAAATGGATGAATCAATTTTACCATCACAAAAAGGATATAAGCCATTCTTAGCAAAAATCAAATTTATTGCATTTATAATTAATCAACAACAACAACAACATACCCAGTGTAGTCCCACATAGTGGTGTCTAGGGAGGGTAAGATGTACGCAGACCTTACCTCTACCTTTTTAGGGACATTTATAATTAATCAAGAAAACATAAAAAAATGGGATAAATATTAAGAGAAGTTATAGGGTTCTTTGTCGTGGCAGTTATCCACCAAAAAACCAAACTGAGGATTATAGAGGAGTTGTGGAGGGAGGTATTTTCAGTTGTTGTTCTTTTCCTTTTCGTTTTTGCGCTCTTTGTTTCTAAACTTGCTTTCTCTAAAGCAGTTGAAGCCCTTAGTTTCAGACTTTAACTGTATACCTTTCTTCTTTTCTTCCCTCATCATAATTTTAGTACTTCCTGAAGTATTATAAAAATCTGTAAATGTATCCCACAAGCTTATGTCATTCCAATTGAGAGGAAATTGAATTCTTAATTTGAATTATTTTTTTATCTTAAAGAGTGTCGGAGATGCATTGTGCAGGTGTAAGTAGAATTTATGTGTTGGGCTGAACAGAGATATTGTATATCCTTCTCCTAATCTCCTTAGCGGTATCTGAGCAACAAAAGTTATAATTTTTTGGTTTGGTGCAGTCCTGGATGGATGTGGAACTTTCTTGAGTCAAAGAGGGATAATTAGGACTTAGAATGTGTATAAGCTTTTTACCTGATAAAAAAATAGAAAGTGCAAAAGCTTTTGAGAATTTGTGTTGATCAGGGGTGTAGACGTTTCTCTCCCGAGTGCTCACTAGTACATCGTTGGTTCATATATAGTATACTTTTTTTTTTTTTGGTTGAAACTGAGGTTCATATATAGTATACTGCTGACTTAAGACTGTCTGTATCTATAGATTGCTGCTTGTTTTATTTGTCTATGAACTTTGAATCCAGTTTAAAAGGCCTTCAAGGTAATTAACCACAGAACATGCAGCATGTCTTATCTCTCTTATTATATGGCTTCCTAAAATAGCCCCGTCTATCTGAAATAAGGTGTACATGTATCAGTTAAATCATTGGGACAGAGTTTCTATAATGCGAGTATGAAGCTATTAGGAATCATCAGAATGGGTTACAACATCATTAAATGAAATGTTTTGAATGCTTGCCCATCTATAGATGTGACACAAAACTAAAAACCAACTTTTCCACTGCTATAAAGGAATAGGAGAATGTTTGAAGTAGCAGAAAACTCCTAGTACCAATTAGAGAAATGTTGTGTGCATTTGGGGTCGTATTTGAAAAAAGTTCACCCTCCTATCCAGTGAATATGAATAATTGATGAGAAACCAACTGGAAATTGGCAAGGTTTCTTACTTGCAGTTTTCAGGCTTGACTACCTAATGAACATGAATCAAATGTATATATCTGTTGGTTCTCAGATGAGGCTCTTGAACAGGTCTGTACCCTTCACTTCATTTAGAAGTGACATCCAAAGCTGTCCTTAGCATATTTTGGGCACTTGGGCGCTTATAGTTAGGTAACTATGAGTTGATCACATCTTGCCTTAATTGTATTAGTTTAGGGTTCTCTTGGGAAATCTTAAACATCTTTTGTGCTTTTGGGAGAAATCTTATAAGTTGAGGTTCTTTAAGTGGAGCTGTCTTAATTATTAATTCATCATCTCATATGTGTTCAGTTCTAATGTTGCTAACCTCTCCGTCTTCCTCATTTGGTGTGCATTTGGCTGACTGACGGTTCTATAATAATATTGCACATTCAATTTCAACAAGGGTTGTGGGCTTCCGGATCACTATGTCTCTTCTCCATGTGCTTCTAAATTTACCCATCGCAAGTCAAGTAGAAGGATTCTAGTGATTGTTTCACTGGGCGCTGTTTTCCTCGTATGATCATGCACGGATTGGGTTTGCTTTTGCTACAGGAGACCTTCTGATGACGTATGTCTGGTCAAATTTGGATGAATCAATTTTACCATCACAAAAAGGATATAAGCCATTCTTAGCAAAAATCAAATTTATTGCATTTATAATTAATCAAGAAAGCATAAAAAAATGGGATAAATATTAAGAGAAGTTATAGGGTTCTTTGTCATAGCAGTTATCCACGAAAAAACCAAACTGAGGATTATAGAGGGGGTGTGGGGGGAGGTATTTTCAGTTTTTGTTCTTTTTCTTTTTGTTTTTGCGCTCTTTGTTTCTAAACTTGCTTTCTCTAAAGCAGTTGAAGCCTTTAGTTTCAGACTTTAACTGTAGACCTCTCTTCTTTTCTTCCCTTATCTTAATTCTAGTACTTCCTGAAGTATTATAAAAATTTGTAAATGTATCCCACAAGCTTACGTCATTTCAATTGAGAGGAAATGGAATCCTTAATTTGAATTATTTGTATATCTTAGAGTGTCAGAGATGCAATGTACAGGTGTAAGTAGAATGTTTGTGTTGGGCTTAACAGAGATATTGCATATCCTTCTCCTAATCTCCTTAGCGGTATCTGAGCAACAAAAGTTATAATTTTTTGGTTGGGTGCAGTCCTGGATGGATGTGGAACTTTCTTGAGTCAGAGAGGGATAATTAGGACTTCGAATATGCAAAAGCTTTTTACCTGATTAAAAAAAAATGCATAAAAGCTTTGGAGAATTTGTGTTGATCAGGGGTGTAGACGTTTCTCTCCCGAGTGCGAGTGCTTACTAGTACATCGATGGTTCATATATAGTATACTGCTGACTTAGACTGTCTGTATCTGTAGATTGCTGCTTATTTTATTTGTCTATGAACTTTTAATCCAGTTTAAAAGGCCTTTAAGGTAATTAACCACAGCGATCTTTTGAGTGCTTGCCATCTATAGATGTGACACAAAACAAAACTAAAAACCAACTTTTCCACTGCTATATAGGATTAGGAGAATGTTTGAAGTAGCAGAAAACTCTCGCACAAATTAGAGAAATGTTGTGTGCATTTGGAGATACATCGTATTGGAAAAAAAAAATTACTTGCAGTTTTCAGTCTTGACTACCTAATGAACATGAATCAGATGTATATGTCTGTTGGTTCTCAGATGAGGCTCTTGAACAGGTCTGTTGCCTTCACTCTTCTCTTCAATTAATTTAGAGTGACATCCAAAGTTATCTTTTGCACATTTTGGGCGCTTACAGTTAGGTAACTATTGGTTGATAATTTAGGGTTTTTCTTGGGAAATCCTAGACATCTTTTGTGCTTTTGGGAGAAATCTTGTAAGTTGAGGTTCTTTAAGTGGAGCTGTCTTAATTATTAATTCATTTCATATGTGTTCAGTTCTAATGTTGCTAACCTCTTCGTCTTCCTCATTTGGTGTGGATTTGGCTGACTGGCGTTCTATAATAATATTGCACATTCAATTTCTATAAGGGTTGTGGGCTCCCGGAGCACTATGTCTCTTCTCCACGTGCTTCTAAATTTACCCATCACAAGTCAAGTAGAAGGGTTCTAGTGATTATTTCACTGGGCGCTGTTTTCCCCGTAAGATCATGTACGAATTGGGTTTGCTTTTGCTACATGAGACCTTCTGATGACGTATGTCTGGTCAAATTTGGCTTTCTTAGGAGGGTGTGGAGATCGAGGATCAGGATAGAAGGCTAGTGATAGGACTAGTATTATTCTCCTTACCAGTAGGATAAGTATTATTTTCGTCATTCTACTTAGTATTCTCCGTTTTGCCCTATAGTTTCTTGTCCTTGACTTTCTGCTACTATCTGTTGTTCCTTGTACTTCGAGTATTTTATTTATCTATTCCTTTTTCCAGGTTGTTTATCATGGTCTTTGATTTTGCACTATTTCATTTTCATACTTCTTGGAATTGCTTGTCCTTGTTTGACCTTTTTTGCCATGCTTTCTCTTGAGTTGAGGGTCTTTCGGAAACAGCCTCCCTACATTGTAGGGGTAAGGTCTGCATATACTTTATCCTCCCCAAACCGCACAATAGTATGTTGTTGTTGTTGTAGTTATGTGAGATTGTTGGAGCGAAGATACAAAGTAAGAAAGTCAATCTTGTCGAATAAGCTTTTCTTTATATCATTCATCTTAACATTCACATTTTTGCCTATAGTCATTTGCTGGATGAGTTGTTTACTCCCATAGCACCTTTTAAACACTCCATTTTAACCATTCTATTTTAGCTCAACGTGTTACATCATTAATTATCATGTCATCTATGCAAGATTGGATCTAACTATCTTAATGTTGTATCTCATAGTTCTAAATATTCTTTAGGTTAACAAATTCAAGGAATTGCCAAATCTAGCCCGAAAGAATAAATTGCCAGCTGATTTCTTAATATTAGCCTTTGGACTTGCTATACATGCTTCTTGCGTTTTTCATTCTCCATAGTTCATTTTCTCTCCACTACGGAAAGATTAATCTTTATCTCTGTGTGACATTGTTTTGGGATAAGCTTAAATGGAACAACATGGTTAGTGAGGATTCATATAGTCGAACCCAACTTGCTTGGGATTGAGGCGTAGTATTTGTTATATGAAAAACTTTCTGGCAGAAATAAGTTGTTCTTGTTTGCCCTTTCGGACATGCTATCAGAAGCATTTTGTACTCCTATACATATTTTTTTTGAGAGAAAAATCACTCTATATAATAGTTTTCCTGTCATTCTTGGTTTGGTAGTATTTTGTAGTATGGAGAATCATTCTTAACAGCGTAGAAGTTATTGATTAAAAAGGTCATCCTTGGATCTGCCCTAAAGGAAAACTATGTTTCTTTTCTGAATCTGTACTCTTTTCCTCTACGTCTGTTATCACATCTCTGTATGCGTTATAAGTCTATCAAACTGCCTCAGCATGTGGATATTCCTTGAGAACTATCTGTTTAGTCGCTACGTAATCCTGGCATTTCATACTTCTGAAGCTAGAATTGTAAATAATGATGAATAGTTTATGGATTACTATGCTACTTCTATCCTTCTGCCCTGAATAATTGTCATCCATACCTGCATTTTTCAGCTGGATCAAAGATTTAAGAGTGCAGAGTAAGTAATATTCAAGGTCTAACAGTAGATATAAGATTCACTTTCTTTGAAAAAGTTTATTTTAATAGAGAAGTGAAAGGGATGGTTAGTACGAAACAAAAGTTGACATTGAAAAAGAGGACTATTTTGGAGGAAAGCAATAAAGATTTATTTGGGTTAGATTGATTTAAAGCTTTCTTTCTGCCCTTTCAAGAGACCCAAAGTCGGCTATCCGAAAAAATTGTTAGCTAGACTTTTTCTGTGGTTAACTTAATGGACTATGATTCCCTGATAACTGGCAGGTGAGTTTATTGTAGTTACCTTTTCTCATCACATGCTTCTATGTTTTTTGACTTATACCTGTCTACATCCACTTCAGAGACCTCGGTCCAACAGTATAGAGAGGTATTCAAGTATTTAACAACTACAACTATTTGCAGACTCCTTACGGGAGTCAACACTTAAAATCTGTTATTGTGCAGCACTAACACTGTATCTTCTTAACTCCCTCCCTCCCGTTTGAACTTCAACCGGCATAAATTAAGACACCTCACTTTAATTTGGTGTTTCTCGTTGAGCTTAGAATCTGGAAGAAGCAGTCATTAGTTAAGTAGCCCGAGCCCCTACCTTTTCGGGTCAAGGTCTGATGAATTTGATCACTTTGGATTCCTCTTATCATATTACTGACTTTATTCCTGAAACAGTATACTCTCAGGGGTTGTTTCATTCACAGACTAGTTATTCAAAATATTTTAATACAGGAATGTTATGCGATGAATAATTCAAGGACTACTATGAAGAGGTTGCAGTACCAAATCAAGAATTAACTAATCGTAGTATTGCTAATACATGTATTTCTATATAAGTTATCCGTTAACTTGTATTAATTCTAGGGGCAACGTGATCTGGAAGCATCTAAAAAATATCTGAACTTTGCTTCCTTCTGACCTCATCCCATAGTTGGCCTTTCTGTTATCTAGTTCGTGAACAGGGTTAATGGTTGAGAGCTGACTTTAGTCCTTTAAGCTGTATGTAGCATAATTCATGTTGCTTTTAGTGTTTTCCGTACTCTACCAAAGCTGGACACAGTTTTTATTTGAAGCTTTTCATTTACTGTCTAGTAACTGTATGTTGATGGGTTCTTACAGTAGTTAGAGCAACTACAGCAGTATTCGAATTGTTTACGTTCCACGGAGTGCGAGATCATTGTTGCAACAATTAAATGTCCCTCCTCTTGCTGTTGCTATTTGAAGGAGGACATGCTTTGCATGATTTTGGCTGCTTCTGCTTTCTTCAGGAATATGCAGATCCTCTGGCAGATGCGTAAGCTTGAATGGACGGTTCTGGTTTTTTTGGTCGATTTCATCATTTTCTGTTCTTGTATTCATGAAAGGCTCGGAAAATATGACTTGTAAAGAAACGTGAGCTTGCAAAACCCGTTGATAGCGTCTTTACCATCAAGATGTTACGGGACTTTTAACAATTCATAACAGTTTCTGGGCGCTTCAGGATATTTAAAGGTCTCATCAGAGGCAACTACAGAATCTAACAACATATTGATATATGATAACAAAAAGTGACATGTAAATTAGAAGGGACGGAAGAAAGTTTATTTCTCCTTCTTTAAGATGGCATCTATTTTAAAAAAAGAGGTCGAAATTGCTTTTTGAAAAGAGAAAAAACAGATTTCTTTTCAACCTAAAAAGTTGATTTTTTTTTTTTCCTCTAATGATGTTTGTTGAGGAAAACCAGAGAAAAGCAGAAAAAGATTGAAAAAACTTTTCTAGCACTTTCTGAAAACAAACTAGGAGCCATTGTTGGCCTCCCGATGATGGTGAAATACGAGATGGGGGAGCTTTTTTCTTAGGCAAAAAAAAAAAAAAAAAAAAAATGTATTAAGTGGGAATTGATCCCTATTATAACTTAACCTTCAATCAAGTGCATCATTTAGCCTTTTTATGGAGCGAATTCATTCTCTGTGCCTGCACTTTCAAGTGTGTTGAA
Organism: Lycium ferocissimum; assembly: GCF_029784015.1. Taxonomy (NCBI): domain Eukaryota; kingdom Viridiplantae; phylum Streptophyta; class Magnoliopsida; order Solanales; family Solanaceae; genus Lycium; species Lycium ferocissimum. The sequence goes on along the minus strand of NC_081346.1, from coordinate 9,248,984 downwards.
CGATTGGTAAAACATTATTGGCGTTGATGTTGTGTCTCGTATTCTCTGTGCCCCAGCGTTGATGAATCGGGAATAATGCGATGTGATAACAGATATGCATCTATTTTCGTAATTAGCTCTGATTTTTAGTAGTAGTTTGTCCGAGATATGTTAACATAGTCGAGTTATAATGAAAAAGTTGTGCATACATGAAGCCTCTCTCTTACTGAAAATATTTTGAGTCTTTTTGAACTGACAACCTGCTTCGGCTGAGCTAGGTCATTAAGATAGTATATGGTTGCTTGTAAGATTTCCCTGGCCAAAGATTTTACGTACAAGTCGGTGTATATGATATGAATCATAACCCTATGGCTATGAGGATCAGCTACCCGTTTATCAGACAACTAACTTAAGCAAATGCTGAGGAAAACTATGTAGTATGAGACTATGAGAGTAGGCTGATAATTGAAGAATCTGCAGTATGCCTCCATGGAAAGTTTTGTGCTAGGGAAAGTGTAAACCATTTTCAGGTTCTTGCAGTCCAAATTTTCTAATGCATTTTTCAAATCACTTGCAGTCCCAATTTTCTAATGTATTTTTCAAATGATTTCTTCCTGGTGATCTGATGTAGCATCCATACTGTCCTTTTATGTTCCAATCATAATTCATATGACTTTTGATGATGTCTGAAATTCTAGTCTTCTTCAGTGTCCCTGAAGCTCTAGAGCCATTCCTCAAGTTGAGAAGAATCATTTTAGGGAACATTGCTCTTTACCTGATCCTAATACCTAGACAACGTGGTATAAAGTGCCTCTACCAGCCTGAAGTAAGATAGTTTATTCTCTTTCTGGGAAGGAGGGGGGTGAACCCGTATATCAATGTGATATTTCAAATATGAAGAATGTAAAGATTAGTACTTTCGACTATCTACTCTACTTAAACTGATGTTCTAAGAGTAATGAAGTTCCATCAGAACTCATTCTCAGATTCACTACTTACAATTTCTGGTGTAAAGTATGTTCTCAAGTTATGGAACCTCACAGGAGTTCTTGGTGTTGATGATCGGGGTGGTGATGACTCTATGCTTGATGCATTCTTCTTCTGTACTTTCTTTGTGATATCAAAACACACTTTATCAACCATGTCCAGAAAGTCCTTCACAATGGCAAACAACTGAAGTGGCTGAGTGCATTTGTCCTTCGAAGATCCTGCTTGGTAATACTCTGTCGTTCTCTTCACAAGGTCCATGACTCTTGTTTGTTCTTCTTTGATCACCTTGAGTTCCTCTTCGCATTCCTCTAGAAACACTTTCGTCTCTTTTACAAATCGATCTCTTTCAGCATTTCCACAGCACATTAAGAGCTGCTGAACATCATTTACTCGCATTGTAATAGTGGAACATGTGTTGATGAAACTATCATAGTCTATGAAAGCTGCTTTCTTTACATTAGAGAATTCGGAACTCAATCCTTGCAATACTGGCAAACCTAGTGTTAGGTGCTCTGTATCTTTTTCTAGTTTTTCTGCCTTGCTACCTTTATTGATTAGGCAACGCTTACCTTCTGAACGGATGACTTGTTCAACTACAAAATGAAGCAGAGTTGTTTTTCCATCGTTGCTTTTTACATATGATATTTTTTGCAAGGCACTAAGGTTGAATCCCTGAGCATTTCCTCTAGCTGTTCCTGCATTCATTCGATTGCCAGCCTTAAGAATCGCTTCCAGAAGTCGTAAGAAAATTCTACTTGTTCTCAATTCCTTGCAACTTAGCTCAATTGTTTGCAAATTCTCTTTGAGGTTTAGAATTTCTGGATCATAGCTTGATCTGAAAAGCATCGCATTGAAACGCCTAAAAGCAGAAGGAACAGCTTTCAGCATTTGGTAGAGGAAAGACTCAGCGTCAGCAAGTTTACTTGGGTTACCATCAAATTGGAGGATTTTTAATGTTTCTTCTTCAGTTGGGCAAATCTTGGTTAGTTTTTCAAGAGTATCAACGCTGAGTCCTTGACCCTCCAACAGGGCATCAAGTATTTCTTTACGAGAGATTGAAAGAGACTTTAGCACAATTGCTGTGTTCTGTGACTTCCTAGGATCGAGAATAAAGATCTGAGCTGGTCGAGCCAACTTAGAAGTGCCTGAGCTTGTGATCGCGCCATTTCCTTCAGGGATTTTCTGGGATTTGACATCGTATCCAAAGAGAACTTCCATAAGGTCATCTTCAAATCTGAAATGTGCATACAAATGCAATTTATTAGTTGAACTGGAAATAGGCATTAACTACACTGAAGGAACGTAATTTACATGCCAAGGTGGACTTACCGGAATGATCCATTGTTGATTTCATCCCAAACCATAGAATGATCAGCATTAGCAATGACTTTATCCCAGTGCAGTGGCCTTAATTTGACTTGAATTTCACCATTATCTTTTGACTTTTCTTCATTTCGAGCTTCTGCTTTCTCTTGGCTGCTCCCTTTCCCTCTTGGTGCAATAGGTGGCTTTAACAATGAACTCAAACCGCTACCCTTTGGTGGGGGTGGAGGTGAAGGTTTTGATTTTGCTGCATTAGGTGGTGTTGGTGCTTTAGAAATCCTTTTCATTGGAAGGGGAGGAGGCGGAGGCGGTGGAGATGGTGGAGGTATTGGTGGCTGAGGCGGATTTTGACTCAAGAGAATTGCTTGTTGAGACGGTGTTTCCGATGGAGGAGTGATTTCCTTATGTTGAAACTGTAATGAGGCTGATGGAAATTGAGGATATGTCTGTTGTGAGTTAATTGTTTGTTGTGATGCAGTAACTACCTCTTTCTTCTCATAACTACCTACATTGCTAATACAATTTTGCAGTAAAGGAATTTCTTGAATATGATCGCTTGAAACTGGATTCTCTCCTCCGCTATCCATTCTCTTCTCTTCCTCCTCCTCATCAATATAATTCACCCAAATCTTGGAAAAACAACTTCCTAGCTGTCTATCTTCAAATCTTCTCAAATATATAACATCTAGTCCATTTTCATCAACTACCAGCCCTTTTAAAGCTCCACGTTGCTGGACTTCTTGATGAGGCACAGAACCAGAACCCTCTCGACGAAAACTTGAATTTTTCAACTTGGTTTTCTTCCGTTGACGATTTACATAGTACCTGTAGAAGAAATAAAAGAGTATGCTAGAAACTATCGAAGTAGTTAGAACTGAAGCTATAACAGCCTTCAAAACAACCTCATTCATTTCAGCCAAAAAGTGAGTAGATGTTTTCACTAATTAGTTAAAAGAACTAAGCACCAAGGATCAAAGCTACTGTTGCAGAGTTTGACAGAGGAAAAAAGTAGAAAAGAACTGTTGGAATGAATTCTTGGCTGGACCATGCTCTGATCAAAGAGAAAGAAAGATTTTCTTTTTGTTTTGTATTTTACAATGACATATTCATTTTGTTCTAAGCTTTGGCTGCTTGACAGTTTCAAAGTAGGTTGTTGCTGTTAGTTGGCTGTCTTAAAATCTTGCAAGTCTTTTTGTAGAAATGACTTTATTGTTGTTATCTGGATGTCGGGGTGTCAAATCGGCGGGTTGAGATGAATTTGGGGATGTAAAATGGGCTGAGCAATAAATGAGTGAGTCATTGACCCGGCCAAATGTTACTTAGATTGAAATGAGCTGGATCAAAATGGGCTAAATAATCGGTCATAACTCAACTCATGCAACTCTTAACCAAGTTTTAATTTCTTTGTTTACTTATTATGGCGTTATATGACATGTCAAAAAAGTCTTTTTAAAATCATTTTGACAAGGTTTCCCATGAATTATATATCTGCTCAGTTGTTAGAGAGGTTGAATTGGATAAGTCAAAATGGGTTGAATTAATAAATAAGCAGGTTATTAACCCGCTCATATTTGAGCAGATTAGACATGTTTTATAGGCTAATATTGCCACCCCTATTTGAACGTAGTCTAAAAATCCAGAAAACCTGGATGTTTAGTTCAAGTTTGGGCAAATTGAAAATTTTGTGTTTGTAGTCAGACGGTCGGTGTAACGTTTGCTCAGTCCTATCTTCTTTTATTGTAAAGGACATCTGTGTCAAGGTGGTATTTCTGTAGCTACAAAATGTAGAAAAAAATAGTAGATGATGGATGATGTGCCTTTGCATATTTTTATTGGAAAGTGTCGTTTTCTTCTTTGTTTTATCCAATTAGTTGTCATCATTGTACAATTATGACATCAATCGGATTTCAAATTGAGAACTATTGTTAGAGATTTCATCAAAGAGGGAAGTCCAATTTAGAGGTGATTTGCCAGCAGGCAGTGACAATAAAGTCTTTGACCTTTTTATATGTAAATTGTAAAGTATTTCTTTTGTCAATTCTTGGGCAATTTAAGTTTTACCCTTTCCTGTAGACGAACAATGATTTCTAACTACTTTTTCTAGGCGTTTCTTTAATTTGAAGATAGAACATGGTAGAACGAGTGCATGAAAGTTGGCATGACCAAGCCATATTTTTAGACACTAGTCAATTTCAAATTCTGGACCACTCCCAAAAGGACCTAAATATTCTTCCAGCAAATATTCTACCAGCATTGCAGATGAAAGAGGAAAGTTACATTACTGTTCACCAAAGAGCCAATTTGTATTAATAAATAAAATTGAATGTATTTTCAAAATATTTCAAACCAGCTTCAAATATCCAAAGTTATAACAGGCTAAATGTCAAACAATGATATGTTATTATCAATGGAAGATGAATCTTCCTTTTTGTTTCGGGTTGAAAAGAAAAAATATGAATACCGACTTCGGTATAGAATTTAAAGTATGACATTATATGTTTTGTTCGATTGTTTTTCTTAGAATTGAAACTATTATGATAGCATGTCAGACAATGTTATTCAAGAAATCTCCGGTTTGAAGCCAATATATAGATACATAGTTTAGCCTAAACTAGAAAAACATAACTAGGACAAGCAAATAAAAAGATCATATACGTTAGTTACTAAATATTCTATATGCGAAGTAGAAAAATAAATGCAAGGTCTATGATACAAGAAAATAAATCAATTTCGATTTACCTCTCCTATCTTCTCTTCATCCCAGTACTCATGGCTTACACTATCCAATGATACAGAGAAAAGATAACTTTTTAAAAAAAATCAAAGTACTGAGAGGTACTTTTTGTTTAATTAGTGATAATTGTACTATATTATCGAGCAATGTAAGAATTTAACACATAGGACCACATTGTATTAAAAAAATTAATGTTATTGCGAGCTGTGACCTCATTTAACACCTAAACTATAATTTAGACCAGTAGGTGTGCAGCTCGTCGTTTAGCGGAACAACGCTAAATCCTTATATTCTGGTTATTAATTTTTTATTTTTGTTTACTTTTATTGCCCCAGTTTTTAAAATATTATATCAAGGACTGCCAGTTTTTATAATTTTTTTGTCCATTGCATATTTAATAATCTATAGCAAAACTTTGTTTTCTTTTAGGGACTGAATAGCAACTCAGATACTTCCTCCATAGCTAGAACTACTTTGATAATTGCGAAGAATTAAATGCTTAACCATAATATTGTACTTAGTAGAGAAGTGATTAAAACTAATGATTTGAAATGGGAAAAAAAAAAAGTTAAAATAATTGCTGTAATTAAGGATGTGAAATTGAACTTGAAGTAATATAACACAGTACTTCCGCTACAATATAAACATGAAAAAAGTATATTAATTACATCAATGTTTAAGAGAACTCTATCATTTAAGTAATAATGTCAAATACTTGTGGAATATAGCAAGGTAGGAAGGCCAAAGCCAAACGTAGTATAAGCAAATGACTTGGTCAAGCGCATATGTTCTTGGAAATTCTGTGTACGTGGCTAGAAAAGTATATCCAATTTCAACAAACTCAATACCCCCAATTAACCAGGCTTAATTCAACGAAATTCTCTATTCATAAAATTTAATTAGTGTTAAGACTTGACCCAACATTAATGTTTAATAATTCATAATCAACGAAAATATACTTAAGATATAATTATATTCGTCCTAAGAAAAAGAACTTCTAAGGTAGCAAAGTTAGTAATTTGGAATAACAACTGTATCTTAAGATCCAACAGCATATAGTTTAGGGATGTTTACACTCTATGCAAATTAGGGCAAAGTAATTACCCGATTAGACCATGTATTTTTTTACCCGATCTAGCCACAAAGTTGGATCGGCGGCAGCGATGGAGACGGAGGAAGTGACGAGATAATTGGGTACGGTGAGGTAATTGGGTACGGTGAGGAGGAGCGATGGAAGCAAAGGTGAAGGACATGTGATTGCTGACGGTGAGGAGAGCAACACCGGCAGGGCGGGATCGAACTAGGTGGATGAGGGTGTCGCTGTTATGAACAATGGTGGTATAAACACCTTTTATACACTTTCATACGATGTAGAAATGTGTATAAACACTTCTTATACATTATGTATAAACCCCTCTTATGTATAAACACCTCTTGTATAAGTTTGTATAATATTATATACTAGAGAAAAAGTGTGTATAAACACTTCTTATACATTATTATACACTTTTATACAAGGTTGATACATTATCTACAATAAGTGTATTAAATTATATATTGTTGTATAATATTGTATACCGTGACTACGTGGATGTAATTTCTTATGCTGATTTGTACATTATTAAAATTTCCCCTATAATTTTTCCCGCAAATCTTTTCACCTGCTTGATGATTGTCAAATTACTTAACCCTTCTCAAAAGTGCTTCTCTTTGTGTTTTTCTTATTATAGTACTTTCTTTTTTACTTGTAAAAAGCTCATCTCACACCATCTAACGCAGATTCTATCTTCGACATTTTGCCTATTAATGAAATGACAGTCCACTTGAATCGTTAAGATGACAATTAAATAATTAAAAGTGTGCTTTTTCTTACAATTTAAATTTTAATGAAGTTGAAATCGATACTTCCAACGTACTAGTACTACTAGTATTTTTGTGTAATTTTTCCTAATTTAAAACCTCCACGTACAACCTACAAGAAGCTTCTATTATAGACCTTTTGCCTATAAGAAAGCCAGTCAACGCAAATGGCAAACTGGAAAGAGAAAGTTAAAGTACCTTTTATAGTAGTAAAATAATTCCTACCGTATTACATTGGAGATCCGGAAAATGAGACGAAACAATGAGAATTCGATTCAAACATACTGTGTGAAAATATCCACCGGCCTAAACGTAACCAAACAAACAATTGCCCCTAAGAAAACAACACACACAACTTGACAGCTACAAGATTTGGTTGCTAAGAAAGCAACAATGTCATAGCGTTATAAAATGTCAATATCCCCGGTTTGTTACAAAAGAAACAAAAAATAACAAGAAAATCATTTGGATTTCCAACCTATTTCTACAGAGCTCAATTTTTCGTTTTCATAAAGGGTCCAAAATTGAGAGCTAAACATGTACAACTGTGAGGGTATACACAAAAAAGGAAGTTCACGGGGTGCCAAAAGATGATTTATCGAAGGAATCGTAACAACAACAACTAGCTCAATTAGACAGCAAAAAATATTGTATCCATCATATCTCTATCCTGAGTTATCCAATCTTGGATAGCTTTAAGAGAGGTTGTTGAGATTCTGATGATACTGAAGATTCTGGTGATGATTCAATGTCATGGGCTGCAGTTAAAGTAGATGGCATTGATTGTGTCGATGAATCGTCTTGAAATTTTCTCTTTCTTGAACACACTTCTTTGATCTTCTTCTCTGTTTCTTTGTCGCCATCCCCCTCGCCTCTCAGTATGAAGTCTCGGAGACGTTTAACGTCGGACAACTTAACAGGCTTCAGGAGAAATTCTTCAGCTCCTTCCTCCAAGCATCTAATAAGGAAAAATCTACTCAATTAAATGGGGTCCAACTTATCAATTTGAGATTCAGAATTACAGCAAAGGCATGATGCTATCTTCAAATTCAACAACCATGAGAAAAATAAGGAAACCAACTGTTTTCTTCAAGCTAAAAGAGCACTAGATTTTTAAATTTTACCATATCAAAGAAGATATAACATGATCAACAGGCAAATACATACTACACTACTTATGAAGCAAAACATGGTTCCTCCTGGAGTTAGATAAGTCACTTGAACTGCTAGAAATGCTTGCTCTGCAAGTACTTTTCCTAAATTCGATTCAATCAATAGTACCCAATTCTAGAGGGTTTATTAAGACAGACCACAATAGTTCCAAATTCTCCAAGAGGCAGATATAGATTTAGGAATTATAGTTAATGGGATTAGTATGAGTCTGATGCAAAAACGCAAGGGTAAAAAATTCTACATATGTACTTATCGATCAAGCAGAAAGCAGTGAGTTTTATTTGAACCCATTGAACCTGCTTTAGATCTGTCTATGGCAAAAGGATTTTACAATGTATTGGAGTGTAACATATTGGTTATACCTATCTGATGCAGCATGTACATAGAGTGTAATAAAAAAACCAATACAAATGAACAAAAGAATTGATGTTCAAAAGAGGATATACCTATCAATACGAGCTAAAATCTTCTCGGATGACATAATGACAACGGGGATCTTGCTCAATGCCGATGATTCCTGCTCAAAAAGAAGGAAGGTGTCATGCAATGATCTCATGAAGCAACAAAAAATAGGACCAAAGACAAGATATGGAACAAAAACAATCACATCCTCAACAAACCTTGATTTTTTTGAGAAGTTCATATCCAGTCATCCCAGGCATAGAATAGTCTGTAAGTATCAGATTTACCTTCAACCCCTGAACCAAAAACATCCCAAATTTCTTTCAACATAGCATCACTAAAGTACAACCCCAATAAAAATAAATATCCCCCCACCCTAATGTTTCCCGCAAATTGGATCACCGCAAAACAAAAGGAGTTTATGGCTAATCAATAACTTTGAATAGGCAAGTAGTTTCAAGATTGTGATGCATATTTCATCTCGGACAATAAATAGAAACCACAATCTGCCTAACCTTCAGTGAGAATGAAATAGAATCAAACTCTATCTAAACTTTTTCAGCAACTTAAAAGTTTCTGAAAATGTGAACAGCTAGCTCTTTTAAGGTATCATTCAAAAAAAAAAAAAAAATAGAGTACCAACTTACATCTATCCCCATAGAACTCTTCTCTCCATCCAACCCCAAATATTGCAAAGCCCTGGTTCCACTCTCCACTGCTGTAACTGCAAACGCAAATACCCCATTACAAGACATTTCAATAAAAATCTAGTTACCATCTAAAAAAGAAATTTTCGGGCTGGGGAAAACAAAAACAGACGCTATAACTGTAAAAAAAAAAATTAAAAAGTAAAAAAAAAAAAAAAAAAACAACAACCTTTACAACAAGAAATCTTCAGCAATCTCTCTATAACCTTCCTATCCACATGGCTATCATCAACAGCAAGAACATGCAACTCTTGTGCCATTTCCATCACTTGTATTACACAATACAAAAAAGGATCTCTGTTTCAAAATGTGCTCGGCCACCAAGAAAATAGAAAGCCAACTAAAGGGAAGAATATATATATATAAGGGAATAAAGGATGGTTCTATTTGGTGGGTTGTGTCATGTGGAGGAGTAGATATAAAAAGGCAAGAAATCTACTTTAGGGGAAGCTAAAAGACTGAAGAAGAGATACTGAAAAATCTTAGCAAATCTATATCGCATTATCCCACTTGTCCCCCTATGTATCTGACGCTATTATTAAATTGTTCCTGCTTGCTTACTGTTTTTCTTGAGAGTTGGGATTTGCTTTTAGTCTAAGGTAACAGACAAAACATACTGTTTAATGTTTACCTTCTCTCTCTTTCTATTGTAACGTATCTCATTATACAAATTCCTGGTACCCAATGTTGGCACTAGTGTCGTGCTTGTTAGTGGGGCCAGGTGCCATCAACACTGTTTGTGGTCATTAACTTTGACCGCTGTGTGGTCACTTCCTTTGACCGTATCTTTTTAAAAAAAAAAAAATTAGCAGGAGAGAATATTTTTTGAAGAAAATCGGAGAGTCATTTTCTAGAAAGATTAAAGAATGTATTATTTTCTTACTTTATGATTTCCCATAGTAATTTCTTTTTAGCTTTAGTGTTTTTTGGATTTCAATGTGAGATTAAAATTGAAAATTATCTAGAAGAAATATGGGGTTTTACTTCTTGTGGCAACATGCTTGATCCCGCTTATGAGATTAAATCAAGACGTTTTAAGAAAAAAATTTGGAATGTTAATGTGCTGCTTGATCCCGCTTATGAGATTAAATCAAACACTTTTAAGAAGAAAAATTGGAATGTTAATGCCTTCGAGATCATTAATCTCATACTAAATCTCATTAATTGCATTACTTTTTAAAAAATGGGAGACATCTAAGTCACACAAGTAAAAAGAACTACTACTTGATAAGAAATAAAAAACAAACAAACAAAAAAACGTGAAAGAGAATTGGACTAATGATAAAATAAAATCCTAGATCCTGAACAATGATTTGATGAGGAAGCAAAAAAAAGTTTGGAGAAGTTACATTTTAATTTCTCGCGGTTAAAATTCGAAACAAGTTGAACTCAAACTTAAGTAAAAACAATACAGGAGTAACACACGTACTCTTTTTTCCACTATACAGGATATATTACTTTATGAATGTTAATTTGTGCCACAAAACCATTCAAATACTTCTTCGATGGTGCTATACTGCTATATAGTTAAACATCTTCAATTCCTCCAATGTAATATTTCATCATCTTCGATGGTGCTATACTGCTATATAGTTAAACATCTTCAATTCCTTGGATGGCCTATCGGTTTTCTGCTATCAGCCTATTTATTAAATGCACTCTTTTTTTTTTTTTTCTTGTTTGGAATTGAAGAAGAAGAAACCATCGAAGTTCTCCTTTCCGCTGTTAATATTTCATTGAGCAAACAGTTATGAGCAATAATGTACTTACTTGATTCAATGTTGATCTTAATTATGCAAATTGAAAGAATAGTTAGAAAGGTCAAAGCGTGTAATGCATGAAACGGCTAGAAGAGTCGATTAGGGAAGATGTATCTAAAAACTAACGCTTACACTAAAATACATTAATTTATGTTAAGTGATAATTATGGTTTTTATGTGAAAAATATACGTCATGTGTTATGAAGTGCATATAATGTCTTTCGGCCACTACTGTCTACCACAGTACTACTTGCTATTGAATGGTGGTCCATTTGCTATTCTAGGTGCTTAAATATTGTTTTGACAATTGATATGGCATACACCGCCAGAATTTAACAATGGATTTAATGATTATTTAACAAACACAAGCCCACCAAATCCGAGGAAAGATACTCAGATTTTGTCAAAACTCCTATTCAAGCCTACTACTTAATATTAATTGTATTGTGGGGAATTATTAACAATTCAAGTTCTTATCACGTAGCTACCACTTGGTGTTCGTTGTGCTCTTAATGAATAATTAAGAAATTGAGGCATTTTTTGCCAAAGGAAAAATGACAGAGAGAAGCAAATCACGGTTCCTTTATTTTTTTGGACAGGAAGCTAAAATCGTAAATAGTTTTGAATTTGATTTGGACTGTAAAAATTAGGTAGCTAACTAAACAATTTATGTCATTATCGTCGTGAAACTACATTTACTTGATTACTCAACTCGTTCAATGTTGAAATATTTTATTAGACTTTGTAAGAGAATTAAATGTAATGTTTAGAAAGGGTGATATACGAGTCCGTGATCACGCGCAAGTTCTTGTTTTCCTAGTGAAAAAAACTATTTTCGTGAAATAAATATTAGAGTCATATACGTAAATATTTTTCACACACGATATACTATACTAATGTTATATATGTAAATATTTATTAACACATGAATGTTTTTAATATAAAAAACTTAAAAAAAAAAAAAATGTTGCATTTCGCAAGACATTTGTTTTTATTTTTTTTTAATTTCGTTTTTTATATTAAAAACGATAGTAATAAAAAAAAAAAAAAAATTTCGTCAACTTATATTTCAACAAATTTTTGTTTTTTTTTATTATTTCGTTTTTAATATAAAAAACAAAAAAAAAAAAACAAAAATTTTTACCATATATACTTACTGTAAATTGTCAGTATATGACATCTGATTGGTGTTTTTCTTTTCCATTAATGTAATATTAAACAATATTTTAGCATGACTGAAAATGAAATTAAATGAGAATATGGGCATGCTTTTCTTAACAGGACTATGGGCAAGATGCTTTTTTTTTTTTTTCAAACTTTGCCGATGGGGGCATACTTATGCCTATGGCAAAGATATATATGTAATTCCAAACTAATTATTTGTCAAGTTATTTAATTGTTAAACAATGTTGTAACCCATTGTCATTAATTGAAATTTTATCATATTTACAAAATTTATTGTTAGGTTTTGAAGTATATATCTAATTCTAGAGAGATCAATTAGAAAAGAAGGAGAACAAAAAGCTTGAAATTCAAGTTATGGTGTATTTTAATGGGGGAGGGAAATAAACTTTTGCATATTAAAAACGAAATTAAAAAAAAAAACAAAAATTTGTTGTTTTCAATTCGAATTCATATGTATATTTATAAAAACAAAAAAAAAAAAAAAAAAAATTTGTTGCATTTAGAATTGTAACTACCCATTTGTTTAAAAAAAAAAATCATCTGCCTTTGCCAGTGTAATGATTAAACAAATGTGGTTATAAATTTTTAACCACGTATACTAAATGGATATATACATTTGTTAATTGATGTTTATACTAACTAATAGTTTGTTTTTATTTATCATCTAGTCATGATTAAAAGATAGTAATACATAATTTTCCAACTTATATTTCAACTGTTAAAGTTGAAAACTAGTTTAATGTAACACCAAAAACACATAAATATTTACCCATATACTTACTGTAAAGTACAGTATATGACATCTGATTCGTGCGTTTCTTTTCCTTAATGTAAATTAAACAATATTTTAGCATGACTGAAAATGAAATTAAATGAGAATATGGGCATGCTTTTCTTAAAAGGACTATGGGCAAGATTTTTTTTTTTTTTTTTCAACCTATGGCAAAGATTATTAATCACTTATTTGTCAAGTTATTTTTGTCAACAATGTTGTATTTCTTACATTGAAATTTTATCATATTTACAGAAATTAAGAGTATTTTCTAATTCTAAAATCTAGTGCACAGTGCGATAAGTGATGTGTATGAACGAAGCGAACATAAACTTTTGCAATAAATTCAATCGAACAACTGTTTTCAATTCGAATTCATATGTATATTTATACAAAATAGATCATACTCACCTTGTAACTACTGTTTAAAATTCTTAATCATCTGCCTTTGCCAGTGTAATGATTAAACAAATGTGGTTATAAAGTTTTAACCGTGCAAATGGATATATACATTTGTTAATTGAAACAAATACTAGTAACACTTCATCATTGAAATATAACTAGTTTAATACTCCTTAGAATTCACATTTCACTAATTACTCCTGAAATCCGTTCGCCACTTTAATTTAAACCTTTGTTCTTTTTCGTGTGCACAGTGATTCATGCACCAAAAAATATTTTTTTCTATAACCAGCAAAATGGAAAGTTCTATTCACAAATGGTTGACAAATAGTGATGATCTTTACAGTGATTTGAAATGCCAAATAGTACTACCTTTTGTTGGCAAGTTTTGAATAGTGAGAAAGAGGCGGCGTTAAAAAAGAGTAAAGGTGCCTCCAGTATTGGACCAAGTCTAGTCCGATCCGACATCAAATCTCTGTATGTGCAGCCAAAAACATCAAATCAATTTAACAGTCATCTCCATCTCCTCTTTCCCCAAGAAATCTCCCTGTTGGAGTAAAATATTAGATCCACTTACGTTACAAGATTAAGATCAAACTAGCAATATAAATATGTTTATTCATTTTAATTAATCAATCTTTAAAATTTATATTTTAAAAATATTCTAATTGTTATTATATATAGCAACATATACAAAATGTATTTTATGTTCCATCACTTTAGTTATAATTAAAAAATGAAGTTTAAAAATTTAAAAACATATGATGGAATTAAGTCTTTGAGATAGAAAGAGTCGGACTTTTTTTTCATTCTCATGACAATTAAAGTTGTTCATCGATGTGGAAAAGAAAATTAGTAAGAATATGAGGTAAAATTAATATCTTGATTCTATATATTTTTTTAAAAAAAAATTCTTTAATATCTTATATGTATACCGACAAGTTGATATCCATCTCAATTAACTAACTGTTCAGATACAAACATAAGAACCATTGTTCATTTGTTAATTATTAAAGAACGTGAAAAGTCAAAAGTGAACAGGTAAAAGTGCACGGAGGAAATAAATTATGCCGGAGAATTAAAATTGAAGTGCATATGTGTATAAATGAGAAGAAAATAAATATTCAGTATTATGACATATGTCCACGAGCGATAAAAAAGTAGTTTAGTAATGTTATAGGATGGAAAGAGTATAAATTAATTAAAGAAAAGAAGTGAACAAGTAATGCGGGGAAAATAAATGTGTCGGAGAATTAAAATTGAAGTGACATACGTGTATACATGAGAATAGAATAAATATTTAGTACTATGACATATGTCCACGTTATAAAAAAGTAGTTGGCTTTATTACTTTATAAGAACTTGAAATATATAATAGAAATTTCAATTAAGAGAGTATCGTACTTTCTATTTCATTTTAATTCTGTAACATTATATATTTTTATCGATTTGTTTCGGAACGAAGGATAAATTTTTTATATATATAAATAACTTAATATTAGAATTTTTGATAACCGTGATATGTTGTTAAACTAAGCTTTGCATACGTGTTATCCACTATTGTTTGGACAAATGGGAAGAAAACACTAAGGCTAAAGAATAAATATTTACCAAGTAATTACACAAATACGGGTGTAAATTACACTCTCCAATTCTCGATGGTATAAAAAAGTAATTACACCGTAATTACGGTTACTTTTTAGTTTGTTTATTTTTTTACTTTAATTTCTTTTTATTTTTAATTTATTTTTAATTTCTATTATTTTAGTTTTTTTATTTTTAATATTATATAATTTTAATTTCTTTTTTATTTTTACTTTTGAATTATTTTTATTTTTTAAAATGTATTTTTCTTTTTATATTATTTATTTTTTCATTGTGTTAGTCCCAACCTTTACTTTTGTGACAATTGCTTATATATAATAGAAATTTCAATTAAGAGAGTATCGTACTTTCTATTTCATTTAATATTTTTAACATTATATATTTTTATCGATTTGTTGAATTTTTTTCTTTTGGAACGATTTAGGATATTTTCAATTTTTTATATATATAAATAAATAATAATATTGGCATTATATTTATTAATATATATTTTTTTATCAAACATCTAATCCATGATAAAAAAAAAGTCTTCTTTTTAAGTTTTATAATTAATTAAAATTAAATATTAATTTGAAAGATATATATCGCACCACAACTATTAAATAACTAATTTAATATCATTTATAAAGATATTTTTTAAATATTAATTTTAAATTTTTTATAATTAAATTTTATTTTTAAATTAAGCATGTGCTAACTTTTACCAAAGACAGTCACACAAACAAAAGGCGTATTATCCACTATTGTTTGGACAAATGGGAAGAAAACACTAAATATTTTTGTTGTGTTGAAATTTTAACTTGAAATCTCATGGCCCCAACACTTCATATTATCCCTATGGAGAAGTTTTTCTAGCCACACAAGTATTATTTCATATAAAATATTTTCAAGAGTCTTATATTACAAAAAACTAGATGATGAAAGCTCGGGCCCAATACAAAAAATAGTACCACACTTTTCTTTTTAATCTGTTTAAAAAAAATATATATATTTTTATGTTTAGAAATCATTTAACTTAAAACTTCCCTTTTTACCTTTAATGAAATGATTTAAATCCACACAAATATCTATGACTTGTTTTAGACCACAAGTTTCAAAGATCTTTCTTTTCTTTTTTAAACTTCGTGTCTAATCAAACTATGTCACATGAATTAGGACAGAGAGAGTACCTTTTAGTAATATAATTATGAAATTTTTATTATAGAAAGTATTATAATTCAATTAATTAAAAATATCAATAAATTATTTTACTTAGTCCGCTTCTCCCATATATGACTTTCCTTGTTTGGTTCTCCAGGTTGAAAGATTTGAAATACACCTTCTCCTACCGAGTTTCATGCCATCATCTCTTTCTATGTTTCACCCCATACTTTCGAAGAAGCACTTATTAAATTTCAACGTAAGTATGTTGAGCTATGGCTAAGCAAAACAACTTTGGATTATGAGGAACGAAGCATTATTAAGTATACTGTATGAGTAAAGGATGAATTACGATCTTGTAAGTCATAACCGGAAGGATAACCTCGGAACCAAAGGACATGACTATTATCAAGTATGATTAATGATAAATATCATATATAGAGAGTTTCGGAAGATTTCAGGACCAAGCAAATCGAAGAAAATAAGTTTGTCAAAAATTTAGAAAAAGTTAGCAGAATTTTGGGTAGATTTTTAGTCAAATTTGGAGGGGTATATCTCATAGTATATTAGGAGTTTTAAGATGTTTCAAAAGCCTAAAATGAAGTTCGTCGTGTCTAGTTTCCAACGCAACAAACCTCTCCTCGATACGACATCGGAGTAGAGAATTATGGACGTTACAATTTAGGCTAACAGAGCAGAAATGTTGCTACAAGAATCTAGACCGCTACGATGAATCGAGTCGCTATAGTGTCACCGACTCTAATCCACTATATAAGGGCACAATCTGACCCTAAACTTCATTTTCTCCACTCCTCTTCGTCTAAAAATATATGAGAACTCCCAAGAAACATTGAGAGGTAACTAATGAGCGGATTAAAGTGACGGGACTACATACGAGGTTCGAAAAACGTATAGAGTTTTGTGATTCTTGTGCCAAACACCAAATCTTGACCGGGCAAAGGAATTTATCAAAGATAAACAAGATGTCAAGCTCTTCCAACCTTGATTGAAGGTAAGAATATTCTTTACCATGGATATTATGAATTGTATCACGGAGATTTAGTTGTTAAAGCTTCGTAAAGTCTAGTGATTGGTTGATGAATTGGAAGAACATCATATGGGATGTTTTATGGAGCCTATTGGTGTTGATGATGTTGTTATTGCTACTGTCGATTGTTGTTGTTGTTGTTGGGCTGTTTGATGACCCTTAGTGGTCTTTGGGATGTAGTATAAATAGAGGAGAGTCTTTGCGATTTTTCGAAGGTTATAATATTAGCAAAATATGATATGCGACACTGTTTGTTGATGACGGTATTATTTCACTTGTTGTAGACGCAAGAGGATTATGTTAAGCTTTATTGTGGATTGAGAAGGAGATTATCCAGGTATGTTAAGGCTATCCTTTCCTTCTTTTTGGCATGATCTATGACAAGTGCGAAGCGTAATGATATCCATAATGAATCCACTTCTAGATGTATGACATCCTGAGTTTCTTGACTTCTTAAGTCTGAAGGGGCATCCATAAGTTGTACGATTTTATAACAATGTCTAATTCCCGAAGGGGACATTCATAAGGTTTACTTATTCCTATGCATTTCACGTTTGATTTTTCAGTCTCGAAGGAGACAAATGAAAAGGGGAAGAAGTTCCCATTTTTGAAAAAGGGGAAGAAGTTCCCGTTTTGAACTAAAAGTTGCTCCGAAGGGAGTCTTTTGATGGTTTCCAAAGATTTTCATGCATTTGCATATTTACATACATGCACGACATCATTTCATGGGGGAAGGGAAAAGGGCTAAGGCGTTATATACGCAAACCACCCGATCGGTCGGTATACGATGATTATGAAGCCCGAAGGGGCCATTATGTTATTATGCCCGAAGGCGGGCCGAGCAGGGCGAAGGCATGCATTATATATATATATATATATATATATATATATATATATATTAAAAGTTCATATGCATGTACATTATTCGCAGTGGTGGTTACAGGTACAGATTGAGTCTGTTACTCTTTTATCATCCGAGTCAAGATATATTGTTTCAGTTCTGCGTTATATACTTGGTACATTATTCGTACCGAGGTCCCTTTGCCTGGGGGCGCTGTGTTTCATGCCACACAAGTGCAGACAGATGAGTAGAAGACATTGGCTATCGGATGTTCCTAGGCTATCAGCTGGATTGGTGAGCTCCATCTCAGTTCGGAGTGTTACCGAGTCAAAGTACTTATGTTATGGTATCTCGTATATGTTAGAGACTTTGCCGACAGTGTCCTGTGGGTAGTGCGTCGAGATGTCGACAATTGTGTATAGCGTCCATGCAGGTCGACGTGTTCATATGCACTGTTTTAAAGATTTTAGTGTGACCAAAGATTTTCTTTGAATTAACGATAAGGGAGAAGTCCCTGACTTGACGAAAGAGCTTTATTAAAAAGGGTTTTCATGTTTTACTTGACGGAAGTGTCATTTCATAATTTAAAGGTTCACATAATATTGTGACTTATAAATAGAATGGTAGTTGGCACTCAGCCGATTAGTGTCTTGGGTGTCAGTCACGGCCCTCCGGTTTGGGTCGTGACATCCTACTCAATAACACTGAAAAGCGCTTTCATGTGTTAGCATATGTTGTAGTCTTAAATTTTTAAGTATAGACCAACTTCATCATTCTATGAAAATATGTGTATAAGTTTCTTGACCGTTTATATTTCGTCTTCTTGATGTTATTCCTCATTATTTGTGTGAGACGTATGTGTCTAAAATTAGTGCATTTTTATCCTTACCCAAAGGTATAAGTTTTAAATCTTTTGGTTTTATGACTTCTTTAGCGGTTTATGTGTTCAATTTAAATCGTTATTTTTTTTTTCCTGAATTTCTCTTTCTTTAAATTTTCTCTAAGCGTACCTTTACCATTTTCTGCACTTATTGTCATTATTTAAATATCCTATTTTTTTTAATTTTTTTTTGCAATTGTCTCCGACTTCTTCACGTGGATCCCACCTTAATTTTTTTTTTTTTTTTGCAATTGTCTCCTATTTCTTCACGTGGACCCCACCTTAATTTTTTTTCCAATTGTCTCCTAATTCTTCACGTGGACTCCACCTTAATTTTTATTTTTAAAAAATTATTTTAACTATATTAAAAGAGTGGGTGGTTGGCGACCAAACCCACTCTTCTAATATAGTAGAAATATTTTCAAAAGCCTAATATATTTAAAGCATATTTAAGTTTAAGAGTTTCAAAAGTTTTTTCTTTCTTAAACTTTGTCTTGAGAGGGTAGGTTCAAAATAGTCCCTTAACTATCAACTTAACAGTTTTAGTCCTTTAAGTTTGCCACAAGTTAACAAAAATGGTTCCTTAACTATGAGGGTTGGTAAAAAATAGTCCCTTAAGTATGCGCTTAACAATTCTTAGTTAAGGGGACATTTATGTCCTTTTCTCTAATTTGGAACAAAGTGGGTCTTTTATCCCACTTTATCTGACAATATTACTATTTAGATAGTTTTAAGATGTCTATAAATACTTTGAATTATTTATTATTGTAACTTATAATATTTTTTCTATAGTTTTCAATATGTAAACTTTTTTTTTTGAAGACTATATATAAAAATTCACAAAGAAATACATAGTTGTACCTTCGTACTCTGAATTGTGTCACAAAAAGCGGGAATGGAGGAAGTAATATTGATCAAATTTAAATCTTAGTCTTCTAATTATTAAAATGAAATTTGTACACAGTACACATGTATAAGTAGGAATCAGTATTTTAAAAGGCGAGGCGTAAGTCCCGAGGCACGGGGCGTAAGCCCCATGGGTATTTAATTCTTAGTATTTCATAAAATAATATAATTAACAATAGATACTTTTAAATAGGTAAATTACATAAAAAATAAAAGAAAACCGTAAATAAATGAAATATGTGTGTGTGTATATATATATATATATAGAGAGAGAGAGAGAGAGATGCACTTGATCCTCACAAAAAAAACTAATCAAAGCAATCCATTATACGCCACTTACAACTTGTAATTATATATAACATAATTTTACAAGTATAAACAATACAATGAAATGAAAGCTCTTATGAAATGCAAATCAACTCTAACATCTTCAAACAATGCAGAAATCACAATTTCTTAAAACAATATTACTATCATACTATTCATGCTATCTCCCTATAAGCAAATAATCAATAAATTTTATTAGTATCATAATTAAAACCTAACTCCTTCATGAATAAAAATAAAATTACTTCAAAATAGCGAAATAATAACATATGATAATTTTGATACGTAGGACAAAAGACCAATGACAAGTGAAAATGTATAATTCGGTTATGTATTTTTAAAAGAAATATAAAGTGATGTTCACTCTCACGATATTCTCAAATAATAAATATGCAATACTATGACTTGGTCAGAGGCGGACCCAAATGGAAAGGTGGGAGTGCACATGCACTCTCACCCTTCGGAAAAAATTATGTTATATATGTGTATATAGCTTGAGAAATTAGTAAATGTGCACTCTAACAAACGAAAGTGTCTTTGGGGCTTCCCTTACATGTCATCCCGGATCGAACCAGAACATCACTTTTAATTATTTTTTTGAGCCTATTTTTAGGAAAACAATAAGTTAAATGAGCTCGCCCAGATTCAAACATGCACTGTCACCACATGTTGCACAGCCTTAGCCTCTGAGCTATCTCTTTCATTTGCTTCACTATGTTAAATTTTATTTATTACACATATTTGACTTATATACTTGTATTTTTGTCACTGCTACGCTATTAGTGACCGGTCCGACACGATATTATCCCTCACTCATCATTAAATTTTTTATTGGCGTTTATGTTAAGATAATGGTGCCCCGTGGTCTTAAAATCCCGAGTCTGCCTCTGGACTTGTTATTTGATTTACATCTAATCTTCTTATTTCTATAGATGAAAAACTATTAAGTATCATTCATTTGTTAAAGAATTATAAGGGAAACGATTTTAATGAAGGAATTTAACATATAATTTGTGTAAGAACTGTTAAGTAAGCCCTGAGCGTTGGACGTTAAGGCATGTTTAGGGCGTACAATCGAACGCTTAGGATGTAAGCCTCAGACGAACTAAGTCCCGCACGTGAGCCTTGAGGAGTTTTGTCAGTGCCTGCCCTGGGGCGAGCCTTTGGGTGAGTCTTGAAAGTGCCTTTTAAAACACTGTTAGGGGTCGTTTGGTAAACGGTATAGAGTGGGATATCCCAACACTAATTTTGGGATTAATTTTATACTATGTTTGGCAGAAGTTATCTTCTACCAAAAAAAGTATAAAATGAAACCTAAACTTAAAGATGAGATACCCACCTTATCCTATTAACCTTGGGAGTTGGGATTATTATATCGCACCTCTAAGATGGGATAATTAGTCCCCGAATTATAATCTTGATATTATATATAATTCCGAAATAATTTAATCCGCGTATCAAACGGCTCCCGTAGGAATACACAAAACTTTAAGAGTTAAATATATAAAGTAATATATATCAATAAAAGTTATATCATTGAAGTTTGTTAAAACTGAAAAGTAACAATATTTTATGCGATGTTGTACATGAAAAACAGTTAGAAAAGAGAAACAATGAATTTAAAAAGAACAAAAGGAGCTCCAAGCAGCAGGGAGAGATACGAGTGGACAGCCAATCTAAATCTTTTTGATCTTTTTCCATCAAATCTCTTAATCAGAAAAGAAAAGCCACCTTTTTCGCATTAAGTAAACTTTGGATTCTATTTGTTCAGATTGCAAAAGATTCGCCTGAAAATCGCGGAATCCCAAGTAAATCACTTTGCTAAACTTGCACGTTCCGTACTCCTAAAGTAAATGCCTTTTACTTCTCTTTGCCAGTACAAAGATTACATATAGAGAGTCAATTAACTGTACACACCTCATTTAGAAGGAACAGTACTTCCTACTTCTTCGATTTTGCTAGCTTCTGTTGTCAAACTGGGTGGACTGATTGACATTTGCAAGTTCAAAAAAAGAAACAACATTTATGTTACTGCTACTACGACTTTTGGAGTATGTTTAATGAATTATTTTGTGCGGATGATATCAGATTATTCTTTCTATTTTTTTTTTTATCTCGATTGGGTGAGAAATATAGATTGTTACGAGTTATGACACTTCACAAAACTTAGGGCTTGTAAGGTGAGATGAAATTATCATCCAGCAAATTCTTTTTTTTTTTTTTTTTTTTTTGAGGTACAAAAGGAAAGAAATGAGAGAATCGAATCAAATAGTCAATCTTCCCCGAGAGCCTGTTTGGAAAGCCACCCATGTAATTGAACACCCATGTAATTGAATATCCTTAACTAGATTTCTGGCTCTGCTACTGGACTGACCCCGCGGTCAGCCCAATTTCTTTTAACCTAAACCCACATTCTAAGGCTATAACTCCACTGGAGGTTGTTTCTCATCGGATGCGAAAATCTCGAAGGACTTCTCTACAAAGATCATACCCAATGGCCAGATGTGATCCTTTCCATATTGACAGTTCCAATAAGGATCCTATGTGATGATATGATTTAGGCTATCCTTGCTGCAGATTACTGGGTTAATGAATTTGGTTTGTTGTGATTAATTGAACCAAGCGGTCAATATCTTCTAGTTATCTTATTAGTTCAAATATACTCTTTTTCCTTCAACATACTCTCTTTTCCGTTAGGATTATCGAACGTGTATATCCAATCCTGCATATTGGCTTAACGTTTGATGAGATTGACGTCACGTGAGATATCACCTCAGCGCCCTTAATCCGTTTGCCCCTTCCATCTGATTTCATATACGATAAACATGCAGTACAATGAGCTGGGATAAATAACAAAAATACGGGGAATGAAATCTAACGGCTAAACACTTGGCCCACTCTCACTTGGATACGTGTCTTATTGAGTAACACACTCTCGGAATTAATTGCAAATACTGAAAAATAACTTAACTAAACGATAGACACTAAAATGTAAATAAGAAAATACAGATAAACCTAAAATCAGATTTGAATTTCCCTCTTTTCGTAATAGATGATGATTAAACGCGGAGAACCTGCTTTCAACTCTTTTCCAATCTTGTAGAAACATAAGCATCAACACAAGCATACTTAACTTGATCATAGTCTAGCTCCTCGTTATCCCAATTTCCCATAGTAATGTGTTTGGGCTTTTCATACTCTTCCCAAAGAACAACTTTGCACAGCTCCTTGAAACCAGCATTCCTCAGGTCCGTCTTGCCATACTTAAAAGCCGCCAAGCCTCTTAAATCAACCACATTGACCATACTTAACCCGTGATCCTTCTCCAATATCTCAACGTCATTCTTAATTCCAACCCCAACAAATGTATATTTGGGATTTCGAAGAAAACTAACCAAGGAATCGGGCTGTAAAGAAGTTGAAAGATGAGGCATCGACGACCAACGCAAAGCTGCAGAGTTGCAACCGGATTTTGTTGGTCGCCGCTTGATATCAAAGCCAACAGTTAGACGTTCGAGCATTGCAATCGACTTCACGTATCCAAAGAGTAACAATGCTTGCGGCGTGAGTTTGGGTTGTAGTTATACTCTGGCCCCGCCATACCATAATCCACAATACCTATAGGTGGCATATCATCAAATGCGGGAACAAAATTGCTGAAAGGCTTCATTTTTTTTTTTTAACATAAATTTTGAGTTAAGAAGGGGCAACTCTGAATACTCATATCCACCGTAAATCTTCTACTTATAGAGCTGGATGTGGCACTTCTTTTAGGTTTGAAAAGACATTTATCTTTTTTGCCATATTAGTTTCTCATTTTTTTTCTAATTAATATAATTATTTCCTTTCTTTCAATATGAAGGATATAGCCGCTGCATCATTTTAGCTAATGAAACGTATGGTTATGATGAATAAATTGAAATTTTCAGTTGCAGTTTCATATTTAATTTCCGTTTTCTATTAGAATCCTTACCTAGCAAGATCTCTCTCAGAGACGTTGGTAGTTTAAAACTCTGTTACTACCAGTAGCTTATCAATAGAGATGATGTTTATCGCAACTCGTCTTTTTATCTTTTTACATATATGGATGTGGTTATCTTGATAAGTGAGCATATTTAACTTTACTGTCTAGATTTAAAAAGTTAAAATAATCTTAAATGTGATGAAGGTATAGAGTATTCCTAAATGCGAGTCATGGCTGTCGATGGAGTTGAATCAAAAATCTGAAATATTAATATAGCCAGTGGAATTTGAATTTAAAAGCGCACCTAGCAAGTTTCCCTCAGAGAGACGTTCAAGTTCAAAATACATGGGATGATATATGTTTTCAAAATATCACTTATGGCAATTAAAAGCTTGTAAACCGTCCCCCCCCCCCCCCCCCCCTCCCGCCAACCCAATCATGTCCCATTAAAACAGGGATATTGCAAATAAATCAGCCCTAAAATTAAGCAAATAGAGTGGAAAGGGTGTAACTTCTAATGATTGTGATGATTATTCATTCCTCTTAATTCCCACGTTGGTAAGACTTAATTATTGTTCTCTAATCCAATTCTAGCTTCTCACCCACTTCGCTCTTTTTCCCATATATTTACCACCAAATCAGCTGCTAGTTTTTATTAAATATTCTATTTTTTCTTTCAGAAAATAGATTTTTTTTTTTACATCCATAAACATCCTAAAAAAGTATGAAGAAGCATTGGAATGATGGTACTAGAAACTCTTGTAATGGTAAGAGGAGAGAAAAGAGAGATGGAATGGCACTTGGAAAATAAATGAAAGAAAGAGATCAAATTATAGGGTAATTACTTGGCATAGCTATCTCTAAGAGATAATTATTGATAATAACTGTCTTTTAATTTATTTATATTTAGTAGGCTACAACATTTTGTAAATTACCATTCATACTATACCAAAATACATCAAAGTGCGGTGCATTGGGTGGTTATTGGCGGCTTATTGGTGCCCACCTGGAGTTGAACCTAGCCAACCACATTATTTTCTTACATATTTTGCTTAGCTTCGTGTATTGAATACACTGGAATACATCACATACAACGAAAATGCCTAATTTAGCTACAAATTGTAAATATGAAAAATATAGTTATGAATGGTTAATTGCTCCCAAAAGGTAGTTATTTATGTAAGTTTCCCAATTAAATTTCCCACCGATTTCGTAACGTTGGTGCAAGGTAATCCAAAGCAAGCGCTTTTGACACTCTCGCGCAGCCAAATGTGCTAACACTTGCAATTTCTTTCACTAAAACATCCAGTCTAGCTTTGTAACTGATACTTCACTTGACGTGCTCAAAACATGATTGGATTATTATTTGTTACATTTGCTTAATCTGTATAACCAAACAAATACGTGCATGCGGTGATGAAGATTTCTTTTGGCAGCATGTGCATTAGTAATAACAATGGCTTCGGTATGCAATTACCCAAGGCATACTAACCTACTCGTGGGCTATAGCATAACCTGTCCACTGGACTTGGATATGTATAACCCAAACTTTAATTTCTGGGCCTTTTGACTGTAATTGATCCAGTATTAATCGATGAGAGGCTCTGGTCGTTGGTGAGTTTTAAAATTGTCTTTGTCGAGTTTTGAAACGTGGCTTTCAGTTATTGGGAGTAAGACAATGATAATGTCAGAACCACCATCCAATCAACATCAACTTGGCCAATTCCTAAAACAAGACAAGATAAACTAATTTATTGCCATTTCCTCCATCATTTGTACAAAATACTACTCCCTATTCCCAAATATCATCTCATCTCTATCCTCTGGTCTCTCTGTGATTCTGTAATCAAACAGCTTCTTTTATGGCTACTAATCGCTGGCTTAGGCCCGAGGTATATTTTATGCTTCACTTTTATCTCTACTTGTTTTTTTTTTTTTTTCTTCAAAACCACTAAATAAATACTCCTTTGATCGAGTAGGTATATCCACTTTTTGCTGCTGTTGGTGTTGCGATCGGAATCTGTGGACTTCAGTTGGTTCGTAATATGCGTATCAACCCTGAAGTCAGGTTTGATTTGTCCCTCGAATACATGCTTATTTTTGGTTATTTATTTCTTAGTACTATGATTTTAGTACATGCTACAGTACTGTTTTTAGTACTATCTGTTTTCGGCTTGGAAATACTAGCATGTTTCTCTCAAATAGTTCCTTTTTTCCTACTAATTACCCTTTGCATACCTTGGGTCTCCTTTTTTCCCTGTCATAGATATGATTTCAAATACTTGGAATAATATTTGGGGATCATTTAGAAAAAAAGTATTTATTTGTCAATCTGGTCTATTATTTCAACTTCAAACTTTAAATAGAGAATTTTTAGTTTGAAAAATAGTTTTGAGTAGCATTTCAAATGAAATAGTAATGGTTTTGCCTGCAAAACTTTAATTTTGTTCTGAGTGAAATTCATGTCCAAACAGAATTTCAACTTCCAAATACCCTTTTTCAGTTTCATTTACAATTTTTTTTACCAAACTTCTACTTAATGAAAATAAGAACAAGAATGTTGTGATTTCAATTAAATATTTGTTATTGATAATCATATCAGCATTCAGTTATAGCGATTGAAGTTAATGTTTAGAAGCAACGTAAATTTGTTACACCAAGTTATATGATCTCTTAAATTATACAAAGACTGAAGGATCAAGTTCTCTTCCCCACTATAAGGGTTGCAATAAAAGAAACAAGCAAATAAAAGGCAAGTAATGAGATAATATTCCCTTCCTCTCTATTTATGGCATTTTCTCTTTTTGGATATCATTCTAAGCTTTTGTATTACAGAGAAGCAAATTGCTTGATATCATTCTAGCTTTAGCATTACTTAAATAAACAAGTACTCTAGTATCTTCATGTATCGAATATTTGCAGCAACATTTATATATACTGGTTTTGACACTGGACAAGAACTTACCATTTTTCTTGTTTAATAAAATTGGAGCAGGGTAAACAAGGAGAAAAGAGCTGCTGGCATTCTGGAGAACTTTGAAGAGGGAGAAAAATATGCTGAACATGCCGTTAGAAAGTTTGCTCGTAGTAGGTCGCCAGAAATTTTCCCTAACCTCAATAGGTTCTTCAGTGACCCTCAAGAGAATTAATCACCCTGTAACAGGGTTAGAATTAAGTTATTAAATTTCACCCTTATCATGGTGATTTGTAATGTAATGTGATCATGATTCTAATCAGCTGTGCTGGATGCATTGCAGTATGTGTGTGTGTGTGTGAGAAATATGTTGATGACTTCCCTGTGGCAGTTTGTATTAAGACTGATACGTCATATGTTCAAATGGTTTTTCTGAATGAAACTCGAGGTACAATGATTAGTTGAAGGAGAAGATACTAACAATTTTATAAAATGAGACAAAAGTGTGGTCCTTGAAATAATCTGGAAAACATAACCATATGTAAAAAGTAAAATAAATTAGTTGCATTGGTAATAAATAATTTATATGTAATAACTAAAATAAATTAGTTGCATTCGTTTGACCATAAACCCTTCTCCCGGCATTCCAAACAAGGAAAATATCTCAAACACCAGAGACATTTCTTGGATAATGAAATACACAAGCCAACTAGATTACATATAACGAAGATTCTAACTGTCGTGAACAACTCTTCTGCCACTTCGATTCTCAACTTTTTGGCTGTTCCACTTGAATTGTCCAAGCATCTCAGTTGTTTGTTCAGTTGGTGCCTCAGAATTCATACACGGATTTGTGAAGGAAAAAGAAACTTATCAGGGTGGAAGATGCTCAACATCCATTTCATATCTTATTCCTCTAAGTAGAGTCTTCGCTGTTTCCTTCTCCTGCATTAATGACCAAACAAAGCGAGGGAGGGAAGCTGCTCAAATAGCTGATTTCGAGAATGATTAAGAGAACATATGTTAACTTATCATTGAGAAATTGACACTTAAGTACTTAATAACAGGAGATAAAACTTACGGGGCCAGAATAATCAAGAAGGCGGGTGCAATAAACCTCTGCATCTTCAAATCTCTTTTGAGCTTTATAATATCTGGCAAGAAACATTAAAGCTTCAACTAGGTTAGGACCTTCCCGTTCTTCAGCTTCCATAATCTCCAAATCTTGCTTGTAGTAAAATGCTGCCTCTTCGGAACGACCAAGTTCAGCATGCAGTTTTGCTAGCTGGTGAAGTGCAATCGCTTCTCTGTCATTACAATTTGCAGCCCTTCTGTAACATTTGATTGCCTCCTCAAGCATATGAAGCTGATCTGTTTCAAAACACTGGGCCATTGCAATCCATAATCGAGAATCACTTGGCTGCAAGAACACTGACTTTTTAAAATAATGAAGAGCATAAAATGGCATCCCCATCATCTCATACGCTTGGCCTAACCCATACCAGGCTCGATAATCACATGGATTTATGTCCACAGCCCGCCTATAGGCATCAACTGCTGCTGGAGTGTTTTTCATCTCTACATACTCATGACCCATAAGTGTCCAAGCTGATAAATAATTTTTATTCAATTTAAGAGCCCTCCGAAAATACATTACAGATTTCTCATGCTGCCCCTTCAAACTGTAATAATTCCCAATAATGCAACAAGACTCTGGCCTGTATTTATCTGTCAAAAATACCCTATGTGCAAGATAACTTAAGGCTGAAAAACATTCCTTTGCATACAGCACATTGGAATACATATCCATATCTTCAATTCTATAAGGGTCATTTCTTAGAAGTTCCTCAAATATGACTTCTACTTGTTCAAATTCTCTAAGACTGTACTGAGCTTTAGCAATCTGGGCCTGGATATAATTGCTAAAACTGAAAGTCCCTTGCAAATTTTCATATTTAACCAATGATTCAGAGTGCATACGAAGCTCTTGGTAAGCATAGGCTAGGAAGAAGTCTTTCATCCAGTGGTTATTAAGGCTTAAACTGTTCAATGTTTCAGCAGTGGTGCATAACGACTGCAGCTCAGACCAAGCACTCCAGTTCCAGGGGTAGCTGTTTACTGACTCAACAAGAACTGTCCTAGCACGATTGTCACTGCCTTTCTGCTTAAGAACAAGACCATACAAGTAAAGGCAAAAGGAATCAATATTTCCAATTTTTCGAAGAGCAGACAACTCCCGCTCAATAGAAACCAGTTCGTGGTTCACAATATCACTCTTGCCTAACGGTCCCTCGAGTTCTATCATCTCTTCTTCTTTTCGCTTTTCACCAGCCTTAACAAGCAATAAAGAAGCAAAAAATAAGTATCTATCACCAAGCTTATTGGGTATAATTTAATATTAACATATGAAATAAAGCTAGTTGACTTTATATTTTCTTTTATGGAAGTACATTTAATATTTATTTGTTTGAGAACAAAAAGGAGCTAAAATTTCTCATATATTCTCCTTCAATGACATTTTACTATTCTAGAGAGCATAACAAAATTAGGAAGGGGCAAATCAGCAAAGCTACTCACTGATAACCAAAAAGAAAAAAAGATCTGATGCTTGTATATCCTCATCTCCCCGCTAATGCACACAACAAGAACCAACCACTCATGGCTCTCCCTTTGCCTGTTTTATGTGACCAAGTTTGGTTAGAGCTGGAGTTTAAGGCAAAAGGCTTAAGATAATTTATCTGAATCAGTTAAAGTGTGTCATAGAATTGCTCCCTTTTGCTTCAGGTCCTATGACACGGTTTAATCAGTTGAAAATTCATTCAGATCTTAGTTGATTGAAAAGAGTACTTTACACTAGTGTCAATCCTGAATGGTACATTTTATGAGAAGGTCACCCATTTCCTTATAAAAAAGAAGAAGAAGAAGAAGAAAAAAAAAAAAAAATGGGGGGGAAGGTCAATCATTCGAGGAACGAACAAAAGATAGATAATGACATGACATGGAAGGAGTAACATACTACGGGAACTGAAAAATAAATTCAATGTACCTACACTATTCTGATATGTATTCTCTTCTTTTGGTTGATGATACATTTTTACACTTTCTACTAAGTTGAAAAACCCACTTTTTTAGCGACCTGAGAATCTCAGTGGAGAGTGATAGGGTCCATGCCAAAACAGTTCAAGTGAATTATAAGTCTATCTAAGCAATAAGGAAAAATATCAACAGTTCCAAAGATAGGACTGAACTGAAGTTAAGCCACAAAAATAAATAAAAAATAAATAAATAAATTAAAAAAAAAAAAAAAGAAGAAGGGTGGGGGGTGAAGAAGAAGAGGAAACTCTTTTTCATCCTCGAACGTACGCCAAAGGAATAAGAGAAGGAGACAAAGGAAAAGTCATATGTAAACTCCAGATAATACAGCAATATAACCCCCGAAAGCTTAACAATCACTTCTTGAAGAGACAGTATTGCCAGCAGTTTGACGGCCAGCGTAAGGATAATCTAATTATTAATAATCATCTAAATAATGAATTCATTGGGACATTGCCACCTGGAAACATGTTACATCAGCACCTGAGTTTAGTGTTGAATAAGCCAGGGATATTGTGACCAAGTGTGACAGAGTATAAGCAAGAATTCCCACACCATGTGCATTAGTCCAGTACATCAACTCATGGAAGTGATATTAAAGAATTTCCATATCTTATTTGACGAATGGGCGAAGAAGCTACCCTGGGAGACTCAACTAGGTAGTTGTGTATAAAGGTGCTGACAAGATAACTAAGCTTAAAGAGAAATAGAGTGAATATTGTTGTGTATACAAGAGACTAAGTGGGCAGGAAAAAGGCTGTTGAGTTTAGTTTTATAAAAAAAAAAAAAAAAAAAAAAAAAAAAGTTACAAATAATGTATGGTGGGTTATATAAAGAAATAGGATTGTGGAGAAGATTATAGTAGAACCATGATTTAAGAATAAAGTTGTAGAAGTAAAGAGAAACGCTGATAGGATTATCTTGCCAAGACTAGTATACAGAAAGGAGAGAATCAATGACATTAGTGTCTATACTTTGTAAATACGTTAAGATGAAGAAACCAAAACCAAATTTTGGAAAGAGAAGAATACCATGATCCGAGGGATCCCAAATGAACAATACATCTTTATAGGAAAGATCTTAATCACATGTGGATGGAAATCTGCACTTTTCTGTTTGATATTTGGATCTTTAGTGCCATTTGCTTAAGGGAAGCTTAAACCCTTCACTAGCTATCTAGCAACCAACTACCCAAGTGTGTGGCCTAGCGGTCAATAAAGGGGGACAGGCTCAAATCCATATTAAAAAACACTAGGTAATTTCTTCCCATCGGTCTAAGCTTGGTTGGCTTACCCGTGGCTTACCCGGTACTTGTGCTACTGGGAGGTAGCAGGTACACGGTGAAATAGTCAAGGTACGCATAAGTTGACCCGAACACCACCATCATTAGGAAAAAACTATATGCCAACCTACTTATACACTTGTTCAGTTAGGCAAAGAAAAAAGGATATAACTCCAATTGATATGAGGCTTGTAATATGAAAAGTTTAACGCACCTTAGAATAAAGATGTCAAAAGAATCTGGTCTTTTAGAGACAGCATAAATAGCAGCAACAATGAATGTTTAGGGGATTAATAACTTGCATTAGCATGCTTTCACTATATTTTTAAACAGATAAATTTCTTTTATTTGTTTTCTATTAACAACAGAAATCACCTCAATGCACAGACCGCTTGAGTGAGATATGGAGCTGAGTTTGTTACTTAGAACTTAGCGGCAAAAAATAGTAAGCGGAGAAGTCTCCTCTCAAGTGTTCACTTCCCATGAGAGAAATCTCAACCACCATAAATATTACCCGAAAGTCTTACATTTTTGACTGTTCTGAGAAGATTATCTCCTTTTTATATATGAGAGAAAGCTCAGCCACAATAAATGTTACCTGAAGTTCTTACATTTTTATTGTTCTGAGAAGATTATTTGCTTTTCTTGTTTCAACTACATACCCACTGAAATCCCACAAAGTGGGGTCTCGGGAGGGTAGAGTGTACGCAGACCTTACTCCTACCTTGGGAGGTAAAGAGGCTGTTTTCAGTAGACCCTCGGCACAAGGACAAGCAGTTCGAATGAGTATAAAAGACATGGAAAAATACTGTAAATTTCCCTTTCTTGTTCCATCTTTGATACGCAAGGAAGGTCAATTCAGAATAGAGGAAGACCAGTTTATACAATAACATAAAGAATAAAGCTACCTTGAAGAAAACAACAAGACCAAAAAGCACAATCATTTTCAGAATACTAAGGAAAATATATTAGTTTCTTGCTATATCTGCACAACTTCATTATAACCCTTAAAGTTGCTCACTGTAAGCTGTCACCTTTCCTGGCTATTTAAGGAAAAGATAAAGCAAAGTAAAGTGAAACTAATAAAGAAATATAATGATGACAGACACCACTTTCCTTAAGCTATCCAAACAGAATCACTCTCGGGTGAAAGTTGATTTCTTTACCTACTCCCTTAAGTAACACATCATAGGAAACTTAGCCGCATCTTCAAGAACAGAATACCTAGAGAACTCAAATAAGGCATAAAAAGACATAAGACTTCTCTGAGTGATGAAAATGATGTTCTCTTGTTTGCAAAGTCATTTAATACACATGGAACATGATTGAGCTTTTAATACCTTCGGTAATGTAATTGGATCCGTAAATGTTGAAAGACACAATTGAGATACCATAGATGACCACATCATCTCCTCATGCATATGGTATGAATTACTTAACAATTAACATATTATCTAAAAGGTGACTACTTACACAAAATTTGATAATATCAGTACCAATTGCATAGCGTTATTAGCTTCATCAATGCCAATGCTTAACTTAAAACCAGTTAGAAGTTCCCCTTTGCTAATAATTCATCTAGAAGTCATTTAGATTCACAAAATGATAAAGGTCATTGCTTTTTGGTCTAATAACATCGATACACCCCCAATGACAATATAAATTAATGTGCTTCAATAGCGCATTAACAACACATCAAACACCAGGTCAATGCTTTCACTCAAAAACGATAAGCATGAAAGAGGGATGAACAAAAAGAAACATTGATAAAATCAAGTACCAAAGCATAGCGTTATTAGTTTCATCGATGCCAATACTTGACTTAAAACCAGATAGAAGTTCCCTTTGCTAATAATTCATCTACAAGTCATATATCTGGTCCTACTCCATATTTCCTGCAAATTCAGATTCACAAAATGATAAAGGTCATTGCTAAATGGTCTCATAACATTGATACACCTGTACGGCATTAATGTATGTGCTTCAAAAGCGCATTAACAGCAAAACAAGCACAAGGTTAACTCTTTCAATCAAAAAAGATTAAACCATGAACGAGGAGCGAACAAAAATCAAGTAAAAAAGGAACATTTCATAAAAGAAAAGCTGATAGGAACAAACCAAGAAAAGGGCATAACAGCGCAAAAACACAGCTTTCTTTCCAGTCTGATCACGAAGCACATGACTTGCCCGACGATACTCTCTACAATCGAAGTAAGACTTAGCAAGCAAGTAAAAATCACTGTCAATGACTTCATTATCATCCTCCAGGACAGGTGGCGTTGCCACGTGGGATACACCAGCAACAGGGGTAGAAGTAAAAGCAGCTTCCGTAGCTGTACGGAAACGGCGACGTATGCTGGAACTGCCACGCTGGAATCTTGTATGAGATGGGGTGTACTTTGCTGGGTCTTGCTCAATTCCCACTAACTGCTCTGCTGCCCTATAACCAAATGAAAAAAATATCCCAATTAAGGTATAAACAAGATTTAAAAAAAAAAAAAAACTTTTTTAGGGTTTAGTTGGGGAAAGAGGATATGTACCATTTGGAGGCGGAGTAGAGGCAGCGGTCGGTGAGGTGACGGACGGCGGCTCGGAGTTCGTTTCTGCAGTTGTCTTTAATACCCATTCGATGGATCTGTGAGAATTCTACATACAAATTATGAAATGGACGGCAGAATTTGAATGCAAATTAGGGTAAAATGGAGGAATTAGGTCGCCGGATGAACGCGCGGGTTATGTGCTTTTTCAAATTTTCTACTTTCTAGTTCCAGATACTGCTACGCTGGATGGAATTAGATTTTGTAATTTCATTCATCATTGCATCAAAGTAATGAAATAAAGTTTTGTAGTAACTGAATAAATAAAGTATATACGTAAATCACAGAAAATAAATAATTTTAAATTCGGTCTTGGAGAAGCAAATTAGTTACCGCTTCAAATAACTTATTCTTTTATGGTGCGGTTTGGCTGGATTTTTACTTATTAGGAAATCAAATTATTAACTAAGTTGATTTTTAAATATTTAAATCAAACTAAATTTAGATACTATATCATGATATGTTTTGTTGGTTTCAATTTATCGGCTTTAGCCCAAAAATAATTGATATTGTAGCCTCTAAAATTTGATCCAAAATAAATAATATTTCATTAAATCAAGAAAGCATTTAGTTTCTTCTTTAAATTTGCCCTTAAGACATTCTAAAATAATTCCTGTTATTGTTTCAAACCATTTGAGAAGTACATAATCAACGTATTTTAGTCAAAATCCCTCTTAATTTTTATGAGTAAATGAATCTCTTAATTTATATGGCCAAGCCTAAAACATAAAATATTTTGGACTAGACGAGTATTTTCTCTTCCGTTATTAAATTCCGGAATAATTATTTCACATAAAGTGTGGGAAGAAATAATAACATAATTGTGACATAAATAATTTTAAAATTACTAATTCTGAAATTTAAAAATTCTAACAAACATGAAATATACAGTTGTAAATTGTAATCCCACATTCAATCCCGCGACCTTATGCCACCAAGCAACTACCCTTTTGTGTTGGGCACTCACTATTTTCATGTATTAGCAAACACATGAATTAAAGGGTTGGTTAAATGTAGTCTTTAGCGCAACAGTCCCCTTAGGACGGTGAAATGTCGGCTCTGCACAAAAGTACAATCCTCAAAGCACCTCTAAATCCCATTTCCCTCTTCCTCCGCCACTTCACCACTCTTCCACCACCTTTACCGCCGCCACAACCACCACTGGACCCCACCACAATTTCCAACATCATACTTCAAACAAACCCAGAATCATTACAAGACACCCTTAACACCCTCACACAATGGACACCAAACCTCGTCCACACTGTCCTAAAACGTCTATGGAACCACGGCCCAAAAGCCCTCCAATTTTTCAACATCCTCGATCACCACCCTTCATATTCCCACTCATCAACAGCCTTTGATCATGCTATTGATATCTCTGCTCGTATGCGTGATTACAAGGCCCTTTGGAAGCTCGTGGCCCGAATGGAAGCCCGGCGACTCGGCCCGAATCCGAAAACATTTGGTATCATTACTGAGAGGTATGTTTCGGCTGGGAAACCTGATAAAGCTGTGAATGTTTTCTTGTCTATGCATAAACATGGTTGTCCTCAGGATTTGAGTTCTTTTAATGCGTTTCTTGATGTACTTTGTAAATCGAAACGGGCTGAGATGGCTGATAAGTTGTTTAAGATGTTTAGGGGAAGGTTTAAAGCTGATACGATTAGTTATAATACGCTTGCGAATGGTTTTTGTTTGATTAAGAGGACGCCGAAAGCACAGGAAATTTTGAGGGAAATGGTGGAGAGAGGTTTGGAGCCGACTATAACGACGTATAATATAATGCTTAATGGGTTTTTTAAAGCGGGACAGATTAAGGAAGCTTGGGAATTCTTTTTGCAGATGAAGAAGAGGAAATGTGATATCGATGTTGTGACTTATACTACTATTGTTCACGGGTTTGGTGTTGCGGGTGATGTTGAGAAGGCTCGAAAGGTGTTTAATGAGATGGTGGGGGCTGGTGTACTTCCGTCTGTGGCTACGTATAATGCTTTGATACAAGTTTTGTGTAAGAAAGATAGTGTCGAAAATGCTATTTTAGTGTTCAATGAGATGTTGAGGAAAGGTTATTTGCCGAATGCCAAAACTTATAATGCCATTATCAGGGGATTGTGCCATGTCGGGAAAATGGACAGTGCTATGGAGTATGTGGATAAGATGCAAGAGGATGGGTGTGAGCCAAATGTTCAGACTTATAATGTTGTCATCCGATACTATTGTGATGAAGGGGAAATCGAGAAGGGGCTGAGGGTATTTGAGAGGATGAATACTGGGGATTGTTTACCTAATTTGGATACATACAATATCTTGATAAGTGCAATGTTTGTGAGGAAAAAATCAGATGATTTATTAGTGGCTGGGAAATTATTGACAGAAATGGTTGACAGAGGATTTCTTCCTCGAAAATTTACCTTCAACCGGGTTCTAAATGGTCTTTTGCTAACTGGTAATCAAGATTCTGCAAAGGAGATTTTGAGGTTGGTAAGCAAATCTGGCCGCCTCCCCTGCCATTTTAAATTGTGAGCACAACAGCGTATGTATGATACACAAACTAAGTGCCCTTCTGAAGCTTAATGAAACGGTAAAGCTATAAATCTGGGACGAGTTTGTTACTTGCCCTGAAATTCAATCTTGGAGTGTGGTAAAGATATGGATAAGTATGAGTAACGTGAAGAGTTTGAGATGAAAATGACTTAAAAAAGCATGCCATTATCTTTATGCAGCAGCTCGTGAGCTTGTTTGTCGCCTCTCGTGAAATTCAATCTTGAAGTGTGGTAAAACGTGGATAAGTATGATGAATGTGAAGAGTTTGAGATGAAATGACTTAAAAAGCACGTCATTATCTCTATACAGCAGCTCATGAGCGTAGAGACTTGGCATTTGAAAGGACTTGTGTTGTTTAGCAGGGTGCTCTGACTTTGGTCCATGACTTGAAGGAGGTGAAGTTGCAAATAAAGTATATCATGCAAATGGAGGTGCACAATTTCATCGAGCGATCTCAGAGTGCTTTCATTTTTGCTTCTACTGGATAATTCTGTACTTCTTATTATTGATATGTATGCAACACAGAAAGGACAGTGACATCCGGTCAAAACCAAATCTGTGTTTACAGGTTCTTTTTTCCCCTCCTTTATTCCTGTTGAAGGCAAAATGAAGGTTAGAAATATGAGTTCGTAATTGCTAAAGTTGATGAATGACTTTGAGGATGTTGTTTTTATGCCGAAAAGGGGGGGGGGGGGGGGGATACTGTTCAATTAGAAATTTAATTCTGTCTCAAGTTTAATATGTGCTCTCTTCAACTGCTTGGTCCCAAAGAAACTAGTAGCTGAACACGCTGAGACTTTGAATTCCTTGCGTTTTGGGATTCTTTTTCTGTGATTTCAGTCTTTGGTTGTAACAACAATGAGCTATAACTCTACACAAAGATGGAAATTCTTGTGTTCATCTTCTCGTAATCATTAACTAACCTGCACCAATTCATGTCTGTAACTGTATAATAGTCAAAATTGTTGCTGATACGTTTAAAATTTCATTTATGGCTTCATCTATTTGGAATGGCTATTTCTTTCTCATTTTCTTTAAGGTGTTGATAAGCCAATCCCTTGTCTTACCTTAGGTTGTTGGCCTGTATTGCCTTGGGAGAGCTGCCTTTTATTTTCAGTCTGTCCTGAAATACTCAGTTTATGCATCATTGGATTGCTATGCTTGGATCAGAGATCGAGAGTTTCCTTTTCCTTTTATTACTACTTTCAACAACAAATTCTTGTCTATGCGGTAGGATATATGGTGACTCATTAGAATGTTTGAATTGCCAATCTTTGTGAAACACAGAGCGCACTTAAAACACCGGATGATTATGCAAGGACATAGTGATAATCTATGCTGTAGGATATATAAGATCTATTTTTTCATCCAACCTTAACTAAAGCTTCAGGCTTTGGTATCATTATAATAGACTAGAGAAACTACAGGATTACATACTCGGAACCGAAGGTGCTCCTATTATATAGTAGCTCATAATATAAGAAATTCATGCATATTAATAGATTTTGTTACTCAATTTTATTCAGTTCTACTAGTAAATTCACCCGCGCTTCGCGCGGTCGTGAAGCTTCTTCTATACATCAGACGAAAAATCGAAAGTAACAAATATATGCAATATATATATATATATATATAGAGAGAGAGAGAGAGAGAGAGAGAGAGAGAGAAATGATACAAATTAATGAAGAACAACTACCAAATAGAAGCATCTCATATGTTTTTTATAAGTATATAATGATAGAACTCTCGAGGAATAGTCCTCTCAATTGGAAACGACATGACTCATACACGAATAACTTTTCATGTATATACATATAAAAGTTAATTCTGTGAATATTGATTAAATTATGCAAATATTTTCCTTATACATTGAATCGACATAGAAATAACTTTTCTTGTAAATGCATATAAAAATTAATTCTATCATATATACCCATTTTTCTAGTTAGCTCCAGCACATTCCACATGGGCAATTTAACACAGAGTGGAACAAAAACAATCATATGCTTAAAAACATAGCAAATGCTATGTAGAAAATAATTCCATATCTTTGAGTCAAAGAAATCAAATTGTTGGTAATTCAACATTTAAAATGCATGATTGATACTGTATTACTGTGCTGAGCTGGACTCGGATTAGTCGGGATCACAATGCGAATATCTAACACCAGGTGGGGAAAAATGAAGTAATGCAAATAGTGAAAGGAGTTTGCAAAATGTGAGTTTTTGTAGGTTTGATTATCAACATAATTCTCATATACTAACTTTACATAATCATATCATCTTTTTTTCACTTTTCCTTACCTGCAGAGAAACTCTGCATAATGAATTACCTTAAACTATAAAAATCAATTACTTGTACATGTATAGTTTTGAAACTAAATAAATTGGTTCCCAAAATCCACTTGGAGTGGCTCTAAATTACCAACATATTAGAACAAATAGAAACATCAAAGTGTCCTGTTTATATTTCATATCTCTCAAATCTCGAGGACCTCATAGTTTTTCTCACAATTCCAAGTAAAATGAAAGCAACGATTACACAATTGTGAACTCAAATAGCTAGGAATATATCAATCTAAGGCCCCATGCATAAAGATCTCATACAACAGTTAATACAAAACTGTGCAAATTTTTTGATAGAAACAGATAAAAGAGATATACAAAGGAGCATACCAAAACATAAAACCTAGCAAAAGAAATGTGAGAGAGTCATGCCGGTAAGAGGAGAAAAGAAGGACCTCTCATTTTTTGCAAAAATGTCAAGATACGGTTTGGTTGCCCGATAAGCTTAACAAAGAAGTGATATTTATAGTCTCTTTCTCTCTAATGGAAGAAACTGTTGTTCTTCATTGGGTTAATTGCTCTAATGCACGACGCGAATCTTTCTTTAATAATGCCTTTTACATTCTTTTTCTTTGTTACAGGAATTTTGGATCTATAATATAAATTAAATTGAAAGTGAGGAGAAAATGTATTATTCAAGAAAAAAGCTAAATATGTGTCATATCAAAATTTTCTTTTCTAAAATCTAGCCATCAGATGCCCAAATGTGCATAGGAATGAAAAATTACCTGCAACAAACATCAATAAAACGCCAAAAAATGTGGTTATAGTCATCCTTACTTTCGCTCTCAAGACAGAGACCCAAACAAACAAAAAATGGTAAGAAGTCCACATTTCTTTCTTTCCCTTGCACCCTTTCTTCCCCAACAGAAAGAACGTAAGAGGCAAAAAAAAAACATAAATGCTTGATTCCCACAAATTAAAGGAAACATGAGATGGGAATAGTTGAAGAAGCGCACAACGTGAAGATTTTTGGAATAGCGGACCGAACCATAGTCCTAGTTCAAGTGTTTGGGACAGGCCAGTCTGTGTGGAAACATCTGGTTCCTCATATAGTTGACGATTATAAGGTTGTCTTGTTTGGTTATATGACTGCCTTAACTACCATCCCGACTACTTTGACTTCGAATAGTACTCAACCCTGGAATGAGATGTATGCCTTTGATGGTATTGCTATTTTGGAAGAACTACAAATTCCTCGTCAACATTTAAGTTAG
Source organism: Lycium ferocissimum (assembly GCF_029784015.1). Lineage (NCBI taxonomy): Eukaryota > Viridiplantae > Streptophyta > Magnoliopsida > Solanales > Solanaceae > Lycium > Lycium ferocissimum. Next base: position 9,208,991 of record NC_081346.1, on the reverse strand, counting down.
ACACTCTGTTTCTGCCATGATTGGTGCCATCACGTCCATTGCCCGCCCTGATTTCTTCATTAAGCTTGTTACCGTAGCCAGAGTCGTTGATTTATCTATGTTTGATGGCTTCTGGAAAATTAAGAAGCTCATAGCGTATCAAATAGTAAAAGTTATTTTATTCATTAAGTGGACAACAAAAACAACTAAACGACGCAATCTTGAGTAGCACAAAAAAAAAAAAAAAAATGAAGGGGAAAATGGCGTGTGGGAGGAAGAGAGGAAAAGGAGAAAGACATTAGGAGAGAAAGGAGTTTTACTTTGAAACAGGAAAAGGGGAGAGATATAACTAAGTGAGAGGTTAAAAGCTGGCAAAAGACATGTCCTTTGCATTTTTTTTAAGGACGTAAAATGGACAAAAAAAAAAAAAAAGGAGTAAAAAGGCCAAAAAAATAGGGAAAAAGATAATTATGGTTTCTGGTTTTTTAGGGCGCCACGTAGGTGGGCTGGTGTCCTGCTTTTATATATATATATATATGATTTTAACTGAGTGTTTCTACCCAACCTTTCTGTACAATGTAAATTTGCAGTGCTGAGATATATAGTAGCAACATCTTTATCAAAGAAAGATATATAGTAGCAACATTTCCTAAGTAGACAATAGGCTGATGTGGTTCCCTCTTTTTTTTTTTTCTTAATGTGTACTTGTGTGCTATACAGCCAGCACAAAATCATCAATTCACACGCTTGAAATCTTTTATTTTCTTTGTACTAAAACCCTTTTACTGATTCATAATATCACTTTCAGTGGCACCAAAAGCAGAGAAAAAGCCAGCAGCAACAGAGGAGAAAGAAGCTGACAAGAAGAAGAAGAGGGTAAAGAAGAGCGTTGAGAGTTACATTGATGAACAGTTTAATCAGTGATATATTTGAGAAGCTTGCTCAGGAGTCTTCAAGATTGGCTAGGTACAATAACAAGCCTATTACTTCTAAAGGAAATTCAGACTGCTGTTAGGCTTGTGTTGCCTGGTGTGTTGGCTACACATGCTGTTTCTGAAGGCAGTAAGGCTGTTTCTCAGTTTACTAGTTCTTAGATGGGTGTTGGGGTGGTTGGTATTTTTGGGAATGTAAAGTTAGTGCTTTTGTTGGGTTGGAAAAAATGTAAGATTTGTAGCTGGTTCTTCTATGATGAAAGAATGGATATGAATATGAAAGAATGTGCTTTTATGAAGTAAAAATTAGCTCCTTTTATCAAAATGTAATTATATTCATCTTCTTTTGTAAGTTGAGCATCTGTAAACCAACACGGCTGGCACTATGGTTCATCTAAAGTCCAAGCTGATGGAAAAAAGATTTGACTTAATGACCTTCGATAACTGATATTTTGTTAGTAAAAACATACTACTACTATTTTCAGGAGTATTTTTGAAAGTGAGTATCTAGTACATCAGTTTTATGTATTGACCTTTGCAGATATGTAATAATTTATTAATTTTTATATATATATTCACGAATTTAAAAGAAAAATGTGAATTGTGTATGTATATTTCCTTTTCTTAGCTGAAGAGATATTAATTTAATTTTTTCCTACCGGAAGAAATGTTAGTTAAAGTAAACTATAAGTTCAAATGAGGAAAAAGCAAAGCAAATTAATTTTCGTTTTCTTCGGTTAAACAATTGTTAAATTAGAAAAATAACTTGCAAATGAAAGGCAAACCAAATTTTGCATTTTATTCTGTTAAAAAGAAATTAATTTGAAATTTTCCTATTTAATAAGAGTTGGTTATAGAGAGAAGCACATAAATGGTCCCTTAATTATGAGAGTAGGTTCAAAATAGTTCTTTAACTATGCACTTAACAGTTTTGGTCCTTTAAGTTTGTCATAAGTTAACAAAAATGATCTCTTAATTATGAGGGTAGGTTAGAATTAGCCCCTTAAGTATGCAAAAAAAAAAAAACACTTTTAGTCTCCGATAAAATATTTATCGAACTCGTAAGAGCTTGAAAAAAAAAGGAAAAAAATTAGCCATAACTCACATTTAGAGGTACACATTACTATAAAAAAGACCAAATATCTCGTGACAAAACCGCCGTAAAAAACCCGCTTGTTAATGTCAAAATCAAACACAAAGACCGATTCCCCGGTTTTTAGACTCATTGGGCATTTGTACCGAGGTATTGGACATTTTATTTAGTAATGTGTGCACTTAAATGTAATTTCTCTCTAATTTTTTTCCTTTTTTTCTTAGTTCTCGTAAAATCTAACAAACAGAGTCGATGAATATTTTGTTGAAGACTAAAAGTGTTAACTTTTGACGAACTTAAAGAACAAAAACTGTTAAGTGCATGCTTAAGGGACTATTTTTAACCAACCTTCATAGTTAAGGAACCATTATTATTAACTTGTAATAAACTTAAAGAACCAAAACTATTAAATGCATAGTTAGGAGACCATTTGAACCTACTCTCATAGTTAAGGGACCATTTATGTCCTTTTCTCGTTGGTTATAAAACAAATAAGTCCTGAACGCAAAAAAGGAAACCTATCAAAAAAAAAAGAAAAAAAAAGGAAAGTAATTAACTTAGAGTCCAAGTGTAGCCGACCCGCCAAAATCAAGAATTCCCCGGCTTTTCCTAATTACCCAGCTTTGCAACCAGCAAGTTCTATACTTTCCATAAATGTTTCCTGAAATCAGCACTCCGCGTCAGTTGTTTTATGGAAACTTCACGTCTTTATAAAGAACCTCACAAACATTACTTGTTGTACTTGTTCTTGATTTATTCTTTCTCTCCTCTGTGGCAGAATTGAGCCTCAACAAACATTACTTCTTGTACTTGTTCTTGATTAATTCTCTCTCCTCTGTGGCAGAGTTACTTAATTGTTCTTCATAGTGCGTACTACTCCCATTCTTTCTTCTCTGTTTTTTCAGAGTGAGTCAAGTTCTAGTAGATCATTGATTATTGAAGGATTTTCTCTTTCGATTCTTGCCTCGTTCTTGTTTTTGTTTTTCAATGCGCAATATAAAATCAAAGACCATGTCACGGCTTCGTAAGGGCGTTCGATTTCACCCAACTGAAGTGGAGTTAATCAACTATCTCAAAAGGTTCTTGAGGGGCCAATCTTTACCGAGTCGATGCCCTATTCGGCTTGCCGATATCTATGGAGATCAACCTCCATCTGTGATTCTTGGAGAAGAGAAAGTAGGCTACTTTATTTCACTGTTGAAGAAGCGGAAGAATTCAGATGAAAGGTTTCGTCGAACTTGCGCCAACGGGACTTGGACAGGCCAAACTAGTGGTATACCTATCGACAATCGCAAGGGAACTGTCATGGGCTTTAGGAGAAATTTAAAATATACTAGTAAGGAAAAAAAGCAAAAGAGTACTACTAGTTGGTTGATGAGAGAGTACTTCGTGGAAGATGATTTCTTCAGGAAAAACGATATTCCTAAGCAAGATTTTGTAGTGTGCCGAATCAAGAAGATTATAAAAGAGAAAAAGGTAAAGGATGTTGCGGTAACCGAACAAGATGTTGCGGGAGTTTTCGAGGCTATGTTGCACAAACCTGATGATGACTACAACACGACACAAGTAACAACAATTTGTCAAGCTGAATATAAAATCATGGACGAGACTCAGAAGACCAACAAAAAAGAACATAATAGCAATTTCACTGACTGCTTCGAGGAGATCGATTGGGCTGATGATCTGCTCATTAATATTGACGATTTTGGTGACATAATTTGTAGTTAATTCATAAAATTAACTTGAAAATATATGCTAACAGATTGATTTAGTCTAGTTCACTTAAGGTTTCTAGTCTTCAGTTATTTTGCAGGATGTATTCATTTTTTTGTACATTCACGTTGTCTAATTGCCTATTGGGAGTGAAAGATATATATATAACGGACTATCGTATCTTTACATTTATTCTGTGTTGCCTTGAGGTACTCTGTTTATGTATGCATCAGTGGATTGTTTCCTTTTCCAGCCCCGTTATTAGTTACGAGCTAGCTACTTCTAATTACTAGAACAAGGTAAATTTTGTTTTCCCTTCTAGCAAAGTGACTGCTGCATCTGAAGGCAGGATTAGACCGAGACTGAGAATAAAATTTCTTCTAAGTTCACAACAGTTAATTAGTAATAGTGTGTATAATGCCCGTCGAAATTTAATGCAAGATATTATTGGAAATATGCACTTGCACAAAATAAATAATGCAGCAAAGATTGCTGCTGTCACTTTTCACATCGACCTAACATGTACGAACTTTCATCAGATTGACCCAACGACTATGTACGAGTACCACATTCCCGAAAGACAAATTCTGATTCAAAAATTGAAAATTGAAAAAGAAAAGGTAGAGTGAATTTTGTATAAGGAAACTGGAAAGCATGATTGGCGCTAACTGACCAATTAAACATATATCCACAATAAACTGTACTGACTCTACTACTGCACACAATTTTCCATCAGGCATCAATTTCCTACAGATTCTTTTGCCTCAGCGCAGCGAGGACTTCTCTCTTCAAGATATGATGGTTCTTCGGTTCACAATCCTTGTTACAGAGAACAATCTTAGAACACTAAATAGCATCTTCCATCTCCTTTAAGGTTTATCCAAGGAACAATGAGCAAGAAAGCTGTTGACAGCACACCGTATGTTGAAGTGGCACAGATACAGATGGTTAGTACAAGTAAACTTTCTTGTCAAGTAAGCATGTTCGAGCACATTCTATCTGACTTCCCACATTTTGGTGGACATACCTGTCCCAAGAGCCAGTAAGATTACCCAGGAAAAGGGAAAAAAAGATTTGTCATTCTTGTCTCTAACACAAGAGAGCATTAATATTTTATCCAAGATTTATCAAATTTCTGAACCATGATGTCAACACAGTGTAACCAAACCAAGCTAAATTCCGTTGTAGAGCTCCTATGGGAATATAGAGGATGCTCAAAGAAGATGCTAATCCACTAAGTTAAGCAATAAACTTGAAAACACAAAAAGGAATCAAAGGAAGGAAAATTTTAACAAGCATACACCATGAAAGACAAAGGTGTTAACAAGCTTCAAAGACTCCAGTGAATGAAATAACCAGGCTGCTAAAGGATCACAAACATTAGGAAATATGTCCATCATTGTCACAGTCATCCTTGTTACTATTCAACATGGAAGAAAGCTGCTTCATCATTTTAAGCGACATGTATGTAAAGCCATTTATACATGTAAGACAAATTAATGTAGTAGCACTCACATTCCGAAACCTTTTCAGATATAGATAGAGTCAGAATATCTTTATCTGAGTTGACTTTTTCCTTGCTCAAACGTCTGTGGAAAGCTCCATCTTTGCCAATCTTTTCCAGCCTCCATACTTCATCTGAAAGAGAAGGGGGATGCTGCTTCTTGTACACTGCAATTAAGGCAGGAACTTAGATGTATTCTATTGCATAATAAACTTGAGAATTATTGCAAGACTTCTAACCACAATCTCATTCATTGTGGTTTCCCAGCACCAACTATAATTGGCTCTGAGACCCAAGTTATGCATAGCTTGTTATCAGGTTAATCCCCAAGAGACCGACCAACACATTAAGTTCAGTGAGATGAGTTCTAACTTGGTTTTCGTTTCTAAATATGTTACAAATTCATTATACAGTTTGATTAACAGTTCTATAATAAGTCCACCTACTTGATAAGAGTTCCAATACGATTTTTAAATCATACAAAAGTGAGTTGGAGATTTTATTCTCCTTTTAGATGGAAGAGGAGTCAATACTTTCAGTTTTACTTCTGTCATTTTTCCTTCTCATTCTGCCTGAGGTTTTAGTCAAGAACTTTTTACCTTCTGATAAGGACTTAGTCAAGAACTTTGTATTAAGTCATACATGAAACACGATATCATCTACTCCCTTTGTCCTAATGCACATAAACCATTTTCTATTTGAGGCAACCCAACACGTTAAACACACTTTCTATAGATTCTCCTACCACACTCTTCCTTTCAGGCATTCAAACATGCAATTTCAATCGTAAACAATGATGGGAAGTCTCACCTATTACGCTACACATATTTTCTTCTAATCGGATTATTGGAACGTAAAAAGTCACTTTCGAGCATGTTTGTGTCGAGATCATACCTCCAAATTGCTGTTATATTCTAGCGACAATTTTCAATAACTTAAGCTATGGCGAATAAAAGATGCTTATTCCTATTGTTCATCACTTAAAATCAAACTTTCAGCATATTGCTAAGTATCCAACACAAGATTAAAATATTGAGCAATCTGTTCCACACCAGTAGATATCCAGAAAATCAATTGCTTTGAGATTTAAAATCAAAATTAAAATCTCAAATACTAAAAACTAAAGATAAGACACTACAGATCGATAAAGAAATTGTCCAAAAATGAGACTAATGTCAAACTTGGTACACCAAGGAAGTTTTCAACAGAAAGCAGATAGCTGGTGTGAAAAAGCACACTATCTAACACCTTTTGAGTCAAGTACTCGTCTGTAATGGAATGTGATGGTAACAGTTCACAGCTGCTGAAAAGAAAAATCTATCAATTAATACATCTAACAGCATTATAGAAAGAAAAGCGATTAATAGGAACTCATACTCTCCTGTTGGGAATAAAATAGACCCGCAAAAATAATATTCACGGTATTAGTGATAAACGCGGAACACTAAGTTATGGTTAAGTCAGCAAGAATAAAATGAAGCAATAATGACACCGGAATTTTACGTGGAAACCCTTCTGAATAAGGGAAAAACCACGGCCAAGAGGAGCAACTGATATCACTATAGCAAGGAATTTTACACTGTGTAGTAACGAGTACAAATACTCCTAAGACCACTACACCCTCAAAAGAAATAACACTCTTTTGATTTTCCCACCTCACTACAATATCACTCACACTCTATTTTTCTTCACAGACTATTTTCTTACACAGTCTATGGTATACCTCACTTTGCTCTCACTCAGATGTATTGTTTGAGATTTTTGGTGTGTCTTTAAACCGAAAGAGAGCTCCCTAATTATAGGGATGGAGTGTGCAATTTTTTTCTCTTGGCATTAATTGGCCTGTGCCAATTCAAAGATTGTATCTGCAAAAGGAAATTGCTGCAGATCACATTCACACACTTTGTCAAAGGAAATAAACATTTCACTTAAATCATGGGTATGGGGCTGGACCCCACAAATCTCCCCCTCCAGACCCATTCACATGAAGGAGGGTACACCGGGCTTCTAGTTTGAGTGTATGCCGACAAGTTCTTTGCACAATTCAAACTTGTCTCTCGGTACCACCTTGGTCAAAGATATCTGCAGGATTTTCACTCGTGTGAATCTTCTTGACCTGGAACAATTCGTTCTCAACCTGATCACGAATCCAATGATATCTGACGTCGATGTGCTTTGTTCTCGCATGGTACATGGAGTTCTTGCTCAATTCTATTGCACTCTGACTGTCACAATAGACAACATACTCCATTTGCTGCAATCCAAGTTCTTGAAGGAATCTCTTGAGCCATATCATCTCTTTGCCAGCTTCGAGCCGCAATATACTCGCTTCGAGTTGTAAACGGTGCGACACACTTCGCAACTTCGACCGCTATGATATAGCTCCCCCTGAAAAAGTAAACAAATATCCAGTAGTGGATTTTCTGTTATCGAGGTCACCTGCCATATCAGAATCTGTATAGCCCTTCAAGATTGGATTTGATCCTCCAAAACACAAGCATTCATCTGAGCTTCCTCTTAGATACCTGAGTATCCACTTCACAGCTTCCCAATGCTCTTTCCCTGGATTTTCGAGAAATCTGCTAATAATACCGACTGCATGAGCAATATCTGGTCGAGTGCATACCATTGCATAAATCAAACTTCCGACGGCAGAGCAATAAGGAATCTTGGCCATTCTCTCTTTTTCCTCCATTGTTGTAGGACACATCTCTTTGCTCATTTCGGATGACCAGGAAGAGGTGTGCTAACCCACTTAGCACTCTTCTTCGTATTGAAGCGCTCTAGTACACGTTCTATGTACTTTTTCTGTGACAAATAAAGCTTCCTTTCATCTCTTGAACGAGTAGTTCTCATGCCCAAAATCTGCTTAGCATGACCCAAGTCTTTCATTGCAAAAGACTTACTCAACTGTTTCTTCAACTCGTCAATCATGGAAGCATTCTTGACTACAATCAACATATCATCCACATATAGCAGGAGGATGATAAAGTCATCATCGAAGAAAATCTTTGTACAAAAACACGGTGATGCGAAGAAGTCTTCTTGTAGCCTTGCTCCCCATAATAGACTCAAACTTGTGTACCCTTTATCCGGGAGCTTGCTTCAATCCATATAGACTCTTCTTAAGTTTGCATACAAGATTTTCTTTACCTTTTGCCTTGAAGCCCTCAGGTTGTTCCATATAAATCTCCTCTTCTAAGTCACCGTGAAGAAAAGCAGTCTTCACATCCATTTGCTCAATCTCCAAATCAAGACTAGCAGTCAAACCAAGAATCGTCCGAATGGAGGACATTTTCACGACATGAGAAAATATTTCGTCAAAGTCAATACCTTTCCTTTGACCAAATCCCTTAACAACCAACCTAGCTTTGTATACGGGCTTAAGTGTTCTTTCGGCTTTAACTTTGAACACCCACTTGTTCTTCAAAGCTCTCATGCCCTTAGGCAATTTCACCAACTCATAAGTATGATTCTCATACAGAGATTTCATCTCATCTTGCATGGCTTCAATCCATTAATCCTTGTGCTCATCTTCCATGGCCTCCTCATAACATTCAGGTTCTCCCCCATCAGTGAGTAATACATACTCATTAGGTGAATAACGGGAAGAAGGAACATGTTGTCTAGTAGACCTTCTAAGTGGAATCTCTCGACTCATCCACGACTTCGTGAGTAGGCATCTACCTCATCAATAGCAGACATCGTTATAATCATCAACATGCCGATGCGGAACATGATTACGGCATCACCATCGTCATCGATCCCACCAATGTCATCAACATTTGTATGGGGGCCTTGATCAAGATTAACTAAACCTTCAGAACTTGAAGATTTTATCTTCTCCGCTTTGTTAATATCTTCAATGGTTTGATCCTCCACGAAGATAACATCACGGCTTCTCACGACCTTCTTCTCAATTGGATCATATAGCCCGTAATCAAACTCATCAAGGCCATAACCAATGAAGATGCACTTTGCCTTGTTTTGCGATTAATTTTGACCTCTCATCTTTATGCACATGTACAAAAGCTTTGCAACCAAACACTTTCAAGTGGTCATAGGAAACATCCTTGCCATACCAAACTCTATTTGGAACATCACCTTGCAAAGCAACAGCAGGAGATAGGTTAATAACATGTGCAGCGGTCAACAAAGCCTCATCCCAAAAGGAGTTCGGCAACTTTGCTTAAAAGCAAACATCTAACTCTTTCCATCGTGGTCTGTTCATCCTCGCCAAAACCATTAAGTTGAGGAGTCTTAGGAGGAGTCTTCTGGTGTCTGATACCCTTTTGTTTGCAATATTCGTCAAACGGTCCGCAATATTCACCACCGTTATCTGTGCGAATACACTTCAGCTTCTTTCCTGTTTCTCTTTCAACTAAAGCCTGAAACTGCTTAAAGACACCCAATACTTGGTCTTTAGTCTTCAGGACGTAGACCCAAAGTTTCCTTGAGCAATCATCAATAAAAGTAGCAAAGTAAAGTGCACCACCCAAAGTCCTTGTCTTCATTGGACCACATAAATCTGAATGCACCAACTCAAGCAACTCTGTCTTTCTTGAAGGAGGATGAGACTTGAAAGAAACTCTATTTTGTTTTCCAGCCAAGCAGTGCTCACACTTTTCTAATTTAGCACTTTCAAAATTTGACAACAATTTCTTTTTGGCTAGAACATTTAGTCCGTTCTCGCTAATGTGGCTAAGCCTCTTGTGCCATAACGTTGAAGAGCTATTGCTCTCAACCGCATTCACCGTATTAACACGGTAGAGGCCGTAGTCCGGTATAGACCACGACGTTTTTCGCCACGAGCCACAATCATGGAACCTTAGTGAAGCTTCCACTTTCCAAAGACCATTGGTACCGACATATCCTCTCATCATCCAAAACACCAACCAGATCAAGTGCGAACGAACATCGGTGCATGCTTTACATTGTTTAAAACTAGTTTGGTTCCAATACTAGTTTCCAAACAAATCGTTCCAACACCGGTCACCTACTATATAATCTCATTACCCATACTCAAAGTTCCAAAGTCACCGGAGTATAGGATGAGAAAAATTCCTTCCTTGATGTCACATGAGATGCGGCACCACATCCACAACCCGAAACCGACTCATCACAAGCAATATTTATCGTATCCGCATCAAGGACGAACAAGATCTTCTCAGTAGTGACGGCGGCACGATTGCCATCTTCTTTCTTTTCCTCCTTATCTCTATTCTCCTTTTTCAAAATCCGGCAGAACTTCTTTTTGTGTTCTTTTTTCCCGCAATGATAGCACTCAATATCTTTAAGTTTAGGCTTCGGATTTGCTTCTATGATGTTCTCTATTTTGAGAACCACGATTCTTGCCTCTCCCCCAGTGTCGGTCACAATACATCGATGAGGAGGAACCTTGAGATTTTCTTCTCATCTCTTTATTTAAAAGGCCGCTCTTGGCAAGATCCGTAGAGATCACACCATCAGGAGACGAGGAATTTGATAATGAAGTTCTAATAATTTCCCAAGAATCGGTAGGGAACCAAGTAGAAACAAGCCTTGAATTTCTTCATCAAAATTAATGCCCATAGCAGATAACTGGTTCATGATCCCCTGAAAAATATTCAGATGATCTGTCATTGCGGAACCATCGTGGTATTTTAAACCCGACATTTGCTTTATCAAAAACATCTTGTTGTTACTAGTTTTCGAGCATACAAACTTTCAAGATGCTCCCATAGGGTCCGAGTACGTGTCTCCCCGAAATATGGTTCAACACATTATCGTCAACCCATTTTGTCTAATAAAGCCGCAAACTGATGCAATAAATTTCACTCTTCATCGATTTATTATCGGGCTTTTTAGTGGCAAAGACAGGTTGATGAAAATTCTTGACATAGAGCAAATCTTTCATTTTGCCCTTCCAAATGGAATAATTTACCCCACTCAAAGTAACCATTCTACTAGTGTTGGCTTCCATCGTTTATCACAAATACAAATACTATTTATTTGGAGACCAAAGTAATTCTTTTCTGATGTGGAAGTTCAGATTGTGCTGCAACCACAAAAGCATACTCATACAGAACCTTAGCTCTGATACCACTTGCTGGGAATAAAATAGACCCGTAAAAATAATATTCACGATATTAGTGATAAACGCGGAACACTAAGTTATAGCTAAGTCAGCAAGAATAAAATGAAGCAATAATGACACCGGAATTTTACGTGGAAATCCTTCTGAATAAGAGAAAAACCATGGCCAAGAGGAACAATTGATATCACTATAGCAAGGAATTTTACACAGAAGAACGAGTACAAATACTCCTAAGACCACTACACCCTCAAAAGAAATAACACTCTTTTGATTTTCCCACCTCACTACAATATCACTCACTCTATTTTTCTTCATAGACTATTTTTTACACAGCCTATGGTATACCTCACTTTGCTCTCACTCGGATGTATTGTCCGAGATTTTTTGGTGTGTCTTTAAGGCGAAAGAGAGCTCCTATTTATAGGGATGGAGTGTGCAATTTTTTCTCTTGGCATTAATTGGCCTGTGCCAATTCAAAGATCGTATCTGCAAAAGGAAATTGCTGCAGATCACGTTCATACACTTTGTCAAAGGAAATAAACATTTCACTTAAATCATGGGTATGGGGCCGGACCCCACATCTCCGTGGTGATCCCTCACAATGAAAAAGTCATCCATTGTTATTTGAATAAGCTTGTACAATAAAGTGAAAAGTTTTATTATGTGTGAGATATGCCACGTAATATTTGTGTGAGGGGCTCATCAAGTGACAAGTGGACTGTGGGCCTCTTGCAAACAATAGAATCAAGAAGAGAGAGAAATATATTAATTCCTATAAAAATGACATGGTCCCAGCAGATTTGTCCTAAATAAAAATATAATAAATTGAGGGCTCCACATTCTCTTTATTGCTCGTTCATTCCAAAGACAAAAGGAAATGACTTTTCTTCTTCAGCCAAGATTCCATCTTCTTCCTTCTTAACTAAAAACAATGGAAATTCTGTTCCAACTAATTTTTTCCAAAATTAAAACTACATGTCCAAATCATAGTAAATTAAACATGCAAATTATTTGAAGATTGGTGTTCGATTTTGGTTGTCATTCTTGCCGATATTAAAAGAAAAAGTTGACATTTGATGCTAAAAAAGAATCAAAAATTAGTTCCAGATATTGATTTTTTAAAATCTAAATCAAGCTCAATTACTTGGATTTTCTCCCGCCACTTCCATTTACTAATGATTTCCGGGTATGAATCTTTCATGGTTCTTTCTATATTGCCCACACAACTAAGAAAAAGAGAATACCATATATGTTTGACACTTTAGATTTCTATGAATCTTTTTTCAATGTCATTTCTAGCATCAAAATACAAAAAAGTAGTTGTCCCACTAATTTTTACTTTGCTAAGTTGTATATATTGCCCAAAAAATAAATTATCTCAGAAAATTTGCTTGAAAGATCAAATTGAATTTCCTTCAAAGATCCGGTTGTTTGAGCCTTGGCTTTGAATGCGAGCAGTTGCAAACCCAAATTTTGAGTCAAAAGCCGGGTGAAAGTATTGTGTGAATCTCCATGTAACTGTGTATTTGGATTTTAAAAGAAAAAAACAGTTTAGGTTAATAAAAAAACAAACAAACAGTGACTAAATGGGTAACTTGATAAAGAGAGATCAAACCTCTAAACTTAATCCCCTGGTCTCATGTTGTATTTGTTGCATTGAGGTTGATTGTGTGTTAAAAGTCATTGCCTTGGTATTCAAAGATTGATGCTCATGTGTTAGTCCTGCTCTATTTTTTAATGCCTTTTGCGATGCTATTTTCTTTCTTTGCTCAATTTTTCGCTTCATTCTTCCATATCCATTTCCCTTCCCTTTCTTTTTAATTGGATCCAAAACTCGATCCTTACACCCTGTAAAAGGATCAACAGATGAACTGAATTTGTGCTTATCTTTATCACGATCTTCACCATATAATTCACTTTGATGTTTCGTAATCTCAACCTTTGCTTGATACAAATACTTTCTAGCAATTTCTTCGGAGTCCACGTCATTTGCGGCTAAAGTCATAACAAAAATGACTTTTTCATTAGCCCATTCAATTGCCATAGAAGATTTCTTTATTTCGTTCTTTTTTGGTGTACTCCTCAAATCCATTCCCATGCTTTCAATTCTTAGACCATCTTTTCAAAATGTATTTATCGGGATACAAGAAAAATTCAACTCAAAGAATAAAACTTTTAGTGCGTGAGAACACAAACCAACCCATGGATTCGTACATATGGCAAGTACAAATGACGGAAATGTCAAGCGAATTGAATCTGGACAATTTCGCCTTTGCCCACTTTCACCTTTTAGAATTCTATATTCAGTAGTAACCCTATTAGTTGCAACATTGATCACTTTTTGGTTGTCCCTTGCAAGAACTCATATTGAAATCTTGTTTAAATTCTTCTTGTGTAAACACTAGCAGCATGCTTTAACATCCCACAATCCTCTATGGCAAGTTTAGGGTCCCCTCGAGATTTGTAATCCTCAGTTGCTTCAATATCACGCATTTCGATTTGTTCGTTGCTCATAATGCTTTACAAACTCGGTTATACTCATTGTCTTGCATGACATTTCTGTGAAGACCTTACTTGTGCTCTCACTTCTTTGAGTTGATTTAATGTCTGCTGAAAAAGTAGAACGACTAAATGCAGGACACCACTTTTCCCTCAAATCATATAACTTTTGAAGCCAAGTATTACTTGCACAATCCCAATCGCTTATCATTTTTTGCCATACTAACTCAAATTCTGATTCCGAAGTGCACCTCCATAAGAGTTTATCAAAACAGTTCCAAAATCCAGATTTAAAGTAAAGTTGTGTTATGTTCTTTTGAGCAATCCTTTCAATGTGCCATTCACATAATCGATGACATGTATCAGGAAAAACATTTTTAATGAAAAAAGCTATGGCTTGAGCTTGATCGGTGAAAATTGTTTTTGGGGCTCTTCCTCCCATTGCCTTCAAAAATGTTTGAAATAGCCAAACAAAAGAACCAATAGTTTCATCACACAAGAATAAACATCCAAAGAAAGCATTTTTCCAGTGGTTATTCACCCCAACAAATGGAGCACAAATCATGTCATATCTATTAGTGCGATAAGTAGTGTCAAAAATCATCACATCCCCAAAACACTTATAGTGCAATCTAGATATACAATCTCTCCAAAAAAAGTTGCACAACCTGCCATCATCATCAACTTTAAAAGAGTAGAAGATGTTAGAGTCCTCTGATTGTAAATGCATGAAATGATTTATCAAAGTTTGAGCATCCCCGCTACTAATCATGTGTCTCTTATGTACTTGTATAAAGTTATGTGCATCTTGTTCAATAAACCCTGCATTTTCGATACCACCCGCTTCATTCTGAAGAAATCGAACAACTTTTTTTGTACGAATTCCAGCATCAACCATAGAACCAAGAATGTTTTTAGTAGCACTTGTAAGCTTGCGACCATATTGTATGAAATGTCTCAAATTATCTTCTATCATGGGATGGTTATGCACATCACTGAACTCACATACTTCCCATATCTCATTTGAAATTTTGAATTTTATACGAGCCAAACAACCACATCTATATTGTAATCTTTGTCGCTTCCTTTCTTGAAAAGGGGAGAGGTTATCAGTTTTTCCTTCATAAGAACAAGGAAATAAACACCTTGTGATCTCCTTATTTCTATTATAAGTCTTTGCTCCTTTTCGGATACCAAAACCTTTTGCCACGGCATATGAATTATAGGCATTGTATGCTTTCTCTTCAGAATGAAATTTCATACCAATCTCAAAGACAAAGTTCTTGTTAATGTTATAAACACTATGCGCTCTTGTGGAATATTCTTGATCGTTAACATTGGAATCTACAACAATAATATTTAGATTATAAGTATCGAAACTCAAGAAATAGGTAAAATATTAATAAAAAATAGTTAATATAGGACCTCCGTACTTGAATTAAGATAATCTCATATAAGTGAAATATACTACCTTCTTGGGCAGAAGGCCCTTTGTCAACATGTGCATCCTCCATTTTTTTTTATTTGACCCACAATCTGCACAAGAAAAAAATTATACATTAAAGATTAATTGCCAAAAGTTACTAGTGTATAAAAATATCAATATATACTTTTTGTGATATTATAAAGATCCTACTTAAAATATATTTGAATATGCGATTCTCCAGTAGTTTTGAATGACATTTTTTTGGATCATTATTTGGAGTTGATCTTATTTCTATTTTATAATAAGTAATGTTTTATATTGCAGGATCTTCCAAAAAAGTTATGAAGGTCATGCATGACAATAATGAATGACATACAAAAGTGCTCCACATCAGTGAGCATTAAATGATTTTGCACAAAAATAAGCAACATTTTGCTTCCAAGTTGTGTATAAAATATTTTATCTTGATGGTATATATGTACCAAAATAAGATTCAGCTCTTCATTTTCTTATTTAAAAATTTGGCAACAGAAAGTGACTGTAGATTGAAGAGAAACAAAGAGAAGAAACAAGTTCATAGATTTATACATTTAGAAGAGAGTTTCGTGTAACTTTACTTGACTTTTGGATATCTCTTTGAGAGTGCACTGATCAACAATGGTGTATTTTTCTTTGGGTGAAATTTACTTTACTTGATTCAGCTGTAATCTACAAAGATCCCAAATAAAAGGAGGGAAAATAGTATCTTGTTCCCTCCATTTCTGTTGTACGTATGATGCAATATTTTCTTTTCATTTGGTTTCATTTGTCATTTGTAAAAGTAGGGAAGGGGCCCACAAATAGCACTTCATGACCACAAGAAAAATTGAAAAAAATAGCACCAAAAGAGTACGGATGAAAAGGAATATAATAGAAATGGGACTCACACACTATTATTTTTCAATAAAAAATTACTCTCACATGCCAAGTCATATTTGTGCCTCACCCACCATAAAACTTTTCCAATAAAGTGGGTGAATGCATGGGGTCGTGTATAAACGTACACTATTTCTTCTTAAATAAATATTCTGTTTTCTTTTAGGGGTTCATGGTAAGCAAGCCTTTTTATATCTAGGAAATGTATATATACAAAAACTAAAATTATGATATTTATTATTTCATTATAGTTTACCATTTCGTTTATAAATTTACTCTTGAAAATTTATTTCTTGAAAAACTTAGTGAATGTTTCTTTTCTTAAATTACTGCGTTTCGTTTCACAAGTTATTTTTGTTGCTGTTGTTGTAGAGACGTATCTAAGTGGCAGCATATATCTATCTTAAGACTACCTTCAAGATAATCTAAATCGTTTAGGACCAAAGTGAAAGAATAAATTTCTAGATCTGAAAAGCTGGTTTCTTATAGTCGTATAAGATCAATTTATTATCTATATATTTAGATGCTACTAATATTTTTGTATAACTTAATGACATAAATATGTATTACTTACAAGTGTATCATGTGATTCAGAAGATATTATACTTTACATGTATCGAAAGGAAATATTTCTACAATATATATACAAGAGTTACTACAACACTTACGAAATTTATAGGTTTCTAAACTTTTATGTTTACATATGTCTATATTTAATTGGGATTTAATAAAATAATGTGAGAAAATACATATATAACAAAGTATGAGTCTATGATATTATTTACGACTACGCGAAGCGCGGTTAAGTTTTCTAGTAATCATTATATTATATTATATAATACTAAAAGTGGGAAGTCCCATAGTTAAAAGTTGAATTACAATAACACCCTTCAAAAAAGTTGAATAACCATTGTAACCTATTATTAAATATTAAACTTTTGTTGCATCTAATTTGGATTAATTGAAATTCAATTAATTAATGATAGGCAGAATAGCTTGGGACCCCCCTGAACTTGTCAATTTTTATTCGGTGTATACCTAAACTATGTGTTGGCTTAATTACCTCCCTGAACTTGGTAAAATGATAGTCTCGACACCCCTAGACGCTGATGTGGCAAAGAGCGTGAACACATTCTCTTTTAGGCGCGTGGATGGGTCAAAAATTGAAAAATTAGCTTCCAAGTGGAGTATTTTTCAACTATTAATCTCCATATAATCAATATAATGATTTATTTTTCCAATTGTGTTTCTTTTTGGTTTTTCTTAATATTCATTACATATTTTATCCCAATTTTATTTTTTTCTTTTTAGATATAATGATTATTTATTTCAACTATGTATTTTTTTCTTTTTTTGGATCCAAACCTAAATAACTTAGTTGAAACTCTATTTATTTTAGCCAAATAAAAAGAAGGTTTAGCAAAAGCAATGAAGTTTAGACGGTGCATTTTCTACGAAAAAAATTGTGTATTTTTCTTTTCATGCAGTTACTATTTATTTCAACTCTGCATTATTTTTTTTGGGGTCAAATCCTTAAAATATTTGGTTGATATTTTATTTATTTCTTTTTAGATACAATGATTATTTGCTTTAACTGTGTATTTCTTCTTTTCCTGGCCAAATGTATAAAAATAACTTGATTAGAATATCATTATCTTTAGCCAAATAAAAAAAAGTATGGTCAAAATGTTGTTGTTTCAAGTTCTTTTTTTACAGATTTGGCCCGAAAAAGATAATCTAAATAATTGGTGAACTTAAAAAGGTAAAAAATATATATTTTATCCTTAAAAAATGCCACATGGACAAAAAAATCCATGTGGCAGCACGTGTGTCACACGTCAAGAGGTTGTCAGCGTCTAACGGGGTCGAGACTATTATATTACTAAGTTCAAGAGGTAATTAAGCCAACGCATAATTTAGGTGTGCACCGAATAAAAATCGACAAGTTCAAAGGGGTCCCAGGCTATTCTGCCTTAATGATAAGTTACTACGGCTGTGAACGTGGTAATTGGAACCTCCTCTTTTTTTGGGCGAAAGAAGTCCCTTTGCATTCCAAAAATCAGCCCACATATAACACTTGGTTTGTCCTACATTTAATATTGTTAATAAATAAATTCTGCATGCTTTCTAGAGTGTAACAGCTAGAGAAGTGTAAAAGTTAATTATGTTTTAATAAGTTAATACATTAATTTCCATTACATGTAACCAACGAAAATTTGCTATCAAAACATGAGTTCATGGTTGATTTTCAACCCAAAATTTTGATGTCCTATATTCATTTGGGAGAGAACTCGCTTTAGATAGCAGAAGACCAATAAAATGTTAATTCTCTTTGTTGATTTGTAGCGGTAATTCTTACTTTCATTTGTCTTTACTCATATTTCTTTCTTATTTATCTTCTTCTTTTTGTTGAGAAATTTGGGAATTGGCATGGTTACAAGATGGAGATTTCCAAGTATAAAATTGTAAGTGAACTTTTACTTTTCTATTCTTATACTGGTCATAACCTTACTTTCTGCAATAAAAGTAACGACGTTGTGGTTTTTAAGTGGAAATGCTAGGATGCTTTGCCCATAGTTACGTACTTATTTCCTCAGTTTGGATAGCAGATCTAAGAACAATAAAAGGTTAATTCTTTTTTGTTGATATTTAGTAGTAAATATTCTGATTTTCATTTGTCGCTAATCACATTTCTTTCTTATTTATCTTATTCTTTTCGTTGAGAAATACATGAATTGTCATGACTGCAAGATGGAGATTCTCCGATTATGAAATTGTAAGTGAACTTTTACTTTTCGATTCTTATATATACCGGTTATAACCTTACTTTCTGCAGTAATTAGAAGCACTGACATTTTTGGTATTTAAGTGGAAAAGTTTGGATGCTTTACCCATAATTGCGTACTCCATCGGAAAATAGTTTCTTGCATGTAAGGAGTACTTTCTATTGAACATTTACTTTCATTAAGCTTTGATTTCTTAATCTTAAAAGAAATTTCTTAAATTGCATTACAATCATTTGTTCTTATTGCTAACAGATAGTCATACATATTGTGGAAATTCTGCTTGAAGCTATGTTAAAGTTTAATATTTTGTGAAAGGATAAGCGGACCGAGATATCACGCATAATAAATTTCCTCTCCTAACTTTTTTGTCGTCCTTATTGTATTTTATTTTTATCAGGACAACATTGTGATAATCTTCTTTTCTTTTTTAAACTAAAGAAAGTTGTGATAATCTCTTTCGTTTGAGTATATAGGCTCATCATTCATCAATTTGCGGTTAAATTTATTTCTTCAAATTTTGAGTTACTCGTCAACACATGTTCTAATATTATTTATATCTTTTATAAAGTCTATACCCATCGAAGGGATACAAGTGTAACGCACGTGTCCAGATACTAGTAAAATAAAAAACTAGGAAAGGTCCAACATTCCCCCTTGTGGTTTGCGAAATTGTCCATTTACTTGTTTGGTCCACGAGTTGTTTTGTGTTACTTGTATTCATGAAAATATGTTTGACGTGGGGTATATACTCGATTTGTAGTTAATTCAGTTTTGAAGATTGTAAATTTATATTCCTCTATAGTGGAGATAAGAATTCCCTATATTGTTTACTTTTGATTAATCGGTACTTATATATGTTTCTTCAGAGGCAGATTTAGGATTTAAATTCTAAGGGTTCAACATCTTAAATTTTTAGTACTAAACCATTTTATTTCTAAAATTATGGGTTCATATCTTCTACTTATTATAATTTTAGTAATTTTTTACACATAAATTTATACCCCAAATCGAAAGTTTGGGTTCAATTGAACCCCAAGTTTCTTGATAATAAATTGGAGACTCTTATTGAGGTTAATTAAATTTTTTAAAAAAATTACAGTTTGCGCGTGCTAATTTAGAAATTTCCTATTCGATCTTAAATGAAAAATAGGGAAGTAAGAGTTACGTCTTCCTTTTATTCTGTTATTTAAAAAAGCTGTAAACTAGAAAGTTCCTATTGGATAAATGAAGTTAGTTAGTAAAATAAATAGAATGAACTTTGAAACATGAAAAAAATAATTAAAAAAAAAAAAAAGGTAAGGAAACTATCTTTTCAAGTACTTCTGTGAAAACGCTCGTGGGCTAGTATTAAGTTAGTTCAAGAGTCTAACAAATTAGGGAAATTGTAGAAGTATTAGGAAAGAAATAACTTGAGTCCCAAGCTGAAGCTTCCCTAAAGATCTAAGTAACACTTATGTACCCTAGTACTAGTAAAATTTGGTGCACATATTTTCTTCTGGAATTTACCTGATCACATCTCTATATATAGTCCATAAAGCATTCACGTTACTTATTAGCTTCTTACATTCGTTTTGGGTTTTGGCTGATCATACTTAATTCACTTCTCATCTCTGCGTCTAAGGAGTTTTGTTTGTGTTGCGGCAAGTAATTTCTTGTCTCATTCTTGTGTTTCTCTATACGCAAGAAAAAGAGACGATCATGTCGACGGTACTTGCTGCACGCCGGCATGTCAAGGGTGTACGTTTTCACCCTACTGACGCGGAGCTAATCAACATTCTTAAAAAGTTCTTCAAGCGCCAACGTTTTTCGAGTCAGTGCCCTATCCAGTTTGCAGATATTTATGGAGATCAACAGCCATGGGAGATATTTGGAGCTTCTGAAGAGAAAGTCCGGTACTATATTACTCCGTTGAAGAAGCGAAAGAGTGACCATATAAGGTTTTGTCGAACCTGCGCCAATGGGACGTGGAAAGGCCAAACCAGTGAATATCCTATAAGGGACCGTAAGAGAACTGTGGTAGGGTTCGGAAGAAATTTCACGTTTCAAACTAAGGAACGGGAGCAAAACAAAACTTGGCTGATGAAAGAATATTTCGTCGCGGATGATTTCTTCAGGGAGAACAATATTCCTAAAGAAGATTATGTCATCAGCCGAATCAAGAAGAAGATAAAAGATAAAAAGGTGAAGGATCATGGGGCAGCTTATAACATGGAAGAACAGGATGTTGCAGGAATTGTCGAAGTTATGTTGCACGAACCAGCTGATGATCACTACTACACAACACAACCAGCGGAAGATCAAGTTATGGAGGAGACTGATCAATGGGACTCCATCATCGACGAGGTTTGTGATCAACAAGCTGATGAGGTTGAGAATACAACGTTCAACACCACCATGGAGAACCAAAATACAATATGGAGCAGTACTACCTTGGAACAAGAAGCAAGCATACGCACAACCTCTGATTGAGATTGAGCAAGTGCAAGGCGATGGAGCTAATCATGAGACTGACATTGGAAGCAGTGGATTCTGGGAAACGATAAGTGGAATATTGGGAGATGCTACTATTGATGTTTCTGATTATTTGTAGCGGCTTGATAATGATCAGTCATCACTTCTCCTAGATATGAATGGGAATATTGGAACATGAAAATCAGGATGCAATGATATTATACTTATACGCATTAATTCTAGAGTATGTTTATGTTTCAGCTGCAAAGTATGTTTATGTTTCAGCTGAAAAGCTCGCATAAATGAAAAGTTGCAAGTAGTACTTCATTCATCAGTTATTTTTTAATAGAATATTTAGTTGCAAGCTTGTATGGATTCATTAAGTATATAATATACTGCAGTTATTTTTTAATAGAATATTTAGTTGCAAGCTTGTACGGATTCGTTAAATATATAATATACTGCAATTGATAGGGAATAAAGGGTTCATAGTATTGCCCAAAGAAATCATTGTCGATGTTATTATTATCAGACTATAATGTCTTCGTTTCACTTCATCAGAGGATTTCAAACTCTTCTTCTTCTTCTTCTTCTGCTTTTTTCTGGACACATTGAAATGTTGTTTCATTCTTAGACCAAATGGTGGCAAATCTTTCATGGATAGGATGTTGTCTAGTATTGTATGCAACAGATTCATCACTAAGAACTTTTTATCCCTTTGTTCTGTTATCTTCTTTAGAAATAATGCGTAATAGTGGAAGAGAGTAATCTCAGCCTTTTTTAGTAGTCAAACAACAATCAATATAGTTATTTCGTTCTTAGACCAAATGGTGGCAAAATCATCCATGAAATACATACAAAACCAATATTAGAACCTGCTATGTCAACCGCCATTGATATTTTCTAGAGAACAACTTCCAAATACTTTTTTAAAATTTTAACTTCGAATACTATTTTTTTTAAAATTAATCAAATCAAGTCCAAAAGACTACTAAAAAATGTCACACCATCTTCTGATTTGGTAAAACACAACAGGCATATAGCTTTCCACAAAAAGGACGGAAATTAATGCATCATCCACGTAATTCCTGTGAAATCTGTAGCTACAATTATAGTTAAACCAAAAAGAAAAGGAACAGAAGAGGATGTGGGAATTGATGTCTATCTCAGAACTATGTTAAAGCAATATAAAATTTTGCACTACATGTTTACACAAATTGTGTTCTGTTAGTCATTGGAATATCAAGATTAAGAGATGGTCCACCAATATATGTTTCTGAAGAAGTTGAGAATTTGCCTTTCTTGGACCAAAGCCAAATTTTTGAAACAGAGAAACTCTCTCCTTTAGTCCTAGCACTGATCTTTTTTCCTTCTGTAGTATCTCCAAGAATTGTGTACTTCTCACACACAGCTTTGAGAGTCTTCACATTAGGCAAAGCTATCTGCAACTCTGAATCAGCAACCACATATTGAAATGAACCCATTGAGAAACATCTCCTTGCATCCAAATTGCAACTGTTGATTTCCCCTTGACTTTTGTCTTCATGATTTTCATTTCCTTCAATTGGGCTTTTGAACTTACCTAATCTAACTGTGAAAACTCTCATTTCTCCAACATTTTCTGACTTTTGACTGTTTGCATTTCCTTCTTCCAAATGGAAACTCCACTGTTCTCTTGTTTCAATAGAGCTAAACAAGGGATTTCCCAAAGATATCCCAGAAGTAATGATACCTCTACATAGAGGACAAGTTGAGTTTGATAAGAGCCAAGTGTCTATACAATGAATGTGAAAAGCATGGCTACAAAAAGGGAGCAATCTGAGCTTGTCGTGTTCTGAAAATTCACATAAACAAACAGCACAATCAAATGGCTCCTTCAAACCCACAATATCCTTTTAGGAAAAAACAGGCAGAGTATCAATAATAGCTTGGTCTAAACCAGAATCATGCTGGCGAAATAGCTGTTGAAGCTGCCTTTGGAGAGCTTGGGAACCAGATGATTCTAGGAATCTATTGGATTGAGAAAGAGATGAAAAAGAAGGCATCTTTAAACAATATCTTATCAGAAGATGAAGAAGACCAAAGACAAAGAACACAATAGCAATAATTACTATTGCCAACAGCAGAATTGGACTGATTCTGCTCATGGATAACAATTTGGTGATAAAATATTCTATTCTTGACTTCCAACTCTGGTTGGTGAAAAATGGAGAGGAAGCAGAACTGGTAAGTGTATAAGACTTGTAGGTGGAGGACAGAAAGTATGAAAATGTTTCAAAAGAACATCATTATACTACTCAGCATCTCATTTTCAGGAAGATGCAGGGTAAAAACCAAATCTTTCTAAGCACCTTCTAAGAAACTTGCTTTATTTGAACATTTGAAGAATATAAAATGAAAACTGCCTTTAGCTGATGCCTTATGGAAGGCTTGAGGTAAAGAGATGATGAAAGAGACAAGAGATGAAATATCCAAAAGAGAGGCAGCATACAAAGATTAACAGAAGGAACAAATATGTAGGAGTTGCAGGTGACCTACCTCAGAACAGTATATCGATTGATTTATGTGTGTTGGATTTGATAGGTGGTTTTATCTTGGGGCAGCAGAAGATATGGCCATACAAATACCACCAAAATAAGTGATTTGGTCCCTATTGATAAGTTGCTTGTCAACACAGTGGGCAAAACAGAACAAGAGAAAAAGGGAAGGCAAAAGACAAGGCCTGGTGACAATGCTCCCCATATTATAAAGGCAGTTTATGACATAAAGTGACTTTTTCAAAGGTTGCCACATGTGTCTTTGTCACTGCCTCCTTTTTTTGTGTAATTGTGGATTCAGTTAACTTATTCCCAGGACGACATTGCCCCCTGTGGATGAATTGAAATAATGGATAATACTTCATTTATGTCACTTTCCTTGGGTTTTTGGGAACTAATTAATGTTTCTACTGCTTTCATTTTATTATTTGAAGGTGCATTCGTCACGCAGCCTTGCAACAGAAACTAGCTTTCTAATTCATAAATGGGTTAGTCAAATGGGTACTAAATTTTTGCAATTAATGATTAAGAAATCTCTCATTCACATTGCTTTGTCCAACTTCTAGTTTGACAAATATAAGTCGGCCCCACAAAGAATACATGGCATAATTAGTTAGGTCCACCACTTTCCACACAACTTTTGCTTGTCCGTATAGGTGTCCATGTATTATTTCAGTGATGCACATTATTTTCTTCTCTATTGCCTCTTTGTCAAGCCAGTTTTCTACGCATCCTGGTAGGTCTACTTACCATATTATTACACTTTGGCCTTAATTATGCATCTCTGCTTCCTTCTTAATCATGGTCCCTTGATAGAGGGATCAAAAGAAGAAAAAAGGGACAGAGAAGTTCAGTTGGTAAAAATAAAATGGTAAAGATTTCTTCATCTTAGAATGAATTTTTCCATTTTAGACTGAATTTCTCCATTTCTTTTCTTTCCAATAAACTACTGTAATCTTTTTTGTTTAACCATATTGTCTTTGAATTTTTTGTCCGGCTAATTGGGATTCACACGGGGTGAGCCCAATAATCACTATAATTGAGGATGGTAAAATTAGCTCATGAAAACATTACTCGTCCAACTCGTCTAAGTTTGGGCGGATTAAATGACCAGCTCATTTATTAAGTCAACACATTTTTACCCATCCAAATTTAGTCCGTCCATTTGACACCCAATAATCATCCTGAGCTGAATTGACTCTTAGGAACTGTACATGATGACAAAGAAACGCATGGGATGGACAGTAAATTATAAAATGAGGTGTCCATTTATGGGTGGTTCCCACACGCTTGCCATATCTGTTAAGCAACAAAATCATTGAAGATGTTGATTTTAACTTACCATGTGGGGCAAGTGGTACTTAATCTATGTGATGTTTATTAGAGCCTGACCGACAAAGTTGTTGGAAAACTTCTTCATTTTTGTTCTACTTGCCCAAGAGAAAATCCGGAGAGGTTTCTTGGTCAAATGATGATAGCTCAAGAACCATTTTAAGGTCTAGTTAGGTAAAATAAAGTCTTGCTGGATATTTTCGAAGGTCATTAGGTTATCTAGAACTAGAAGAAGCATTAACAAAATACCGACTTATGAGCTGAGTAGTTGTGGAAATATTTGCTCCCAATCTTAGCTTAGATTCCATGTACAGTGACTCACATTTCACACAAATATCTATTGTGTACCTCTACAGGAGACCTGTTAAACATTATGTAAATAACTAGATGTTGTTAAATTAATTTTAGCTTTTAATTTGGGAAGTGAGTTGCTAGAAAGCCACAAATCATTCAAATAGACTCTGTAAATTGAACTTCCTCTATAACTTTGATTGATAAATTTTAATTGAAAATGCAATCTACACAAATGAGGAGAGTTTCAACGCTAAGGACCTCCAGATTAAACTCATTGACCTCATCATTTATCAGCTCAACCTAATCGTTTCATGTCATCAGATAGATGATAGAGATTTCCTCAAACAAGAAAAACATAATACGAAATTTTATATGCAGGCCTTTGGGTTGGAGCATGTGTCTGAATATTTAGACCTCAATGCTGACTATGGACAAGGATTTATCTTCATCTTCCTTGATAGAATTGATGATGAAAGCAACTTCCTTCATGTTAGGCCTTACATCTGGTGATGGATTGATGCATTTGAGAGCTACTTGTAACAGATTGATCATTCTTTCTTCATTTGCACCATCTGTAATAAGGGCCTTGTCAAAAACTTCACCAGTCCATTCTTCTCTAACCACTGAATTTACCCACCTAGCCAAATCATATCCACTGGTCTGAACAGGCTTCCCTGTCAGCAATTCAAGAAGTATCACTCCAAAACTATAAACATCCATCTTGAAAGCGTTACGTGCACTAATTGCAAAAGAATCATCTTCTCTGATGCTATGATCACTTTGAGCAATAAAGGGCTGGTCTTGATGGTTGGCCATTAGACCATACTCGCTGATACTGGCTTCCATGTCATCGTTCAGCAAAATATTGGTGGATTTCAAGTTTCCATGAGGAACATCGTCGTTCTGAAGGCCTTCATGCATGAAAGCTAATGCCTCTGCCACAGTGGCTGCAATTCCTAATCTGCTCGCCCAGTCGAAAATTTGGCTGCCCTGAGATGCTGAAATGAACAGTTATCCAGTAACTTTACCATTGCATATTCATTTTCTCTGTGTATGACATGATATACAAATTCATTATCTGGTTATTTTGATAGTTGTGTTCTATGCCTTGATGTGTAAACAAATATTTTCCCAAAAAGTATAACATTGATCAGTAATATGAATAGTAACTAATTTAAGGTTAATCTGCATTGATAGGGCTTGAAGTGTTTGATTTATTGGAGGGCAAAAATAAGTTTGACATAAATTATAAACTTACAATGGAGAAGCTTGAAGACACTGCCATTCTGCTGGTACTTGTAAACTGTTAGCTTCTCTTGCTTGGAACTATAGAAGGCAACAAGGGGCAACACATGAGGATGCTTCATTTCATGTATTCTTCGCATCCTCTTCTTGAAATCATCTTTTGAAATATTCCAACCCCTAATCCTCTTTACTACCAATGTTACTCCATCAATTTTGACCTTGTAAACACTTCCATGTTTCCCTTTCCCAATCAATTCTGCTGGAGCTCGAAGCAAATCCTCAAATCTCAATTTATTAGCCAGGGGACTCGAAAGGATTTCAAATGATGCTGAATTTATTGAGTTCTCAGGAGATGTTATCGAATATTCTGACCTATTTCCAGGAGCCTTTGACTCACTAGCTGAGCTAATAGTCTTGCTCTGACCCTTTGGAGTACTCTTTCTCTTTTTCTTCCTGATGCACTTAAAAAGCTTCCATGCAAGTAGAAATATGATAATCAGCCCGAGAATAGCATAGCCAAGATAGATAAGAAATGAGACTTTTTTCTTCTTCGCAACTGGATGAGGAGGTGGCGATGGCGATGACGAGGGTGGACATGTGCTTGACAATGGCCCTCCACATAATCCAGGATTACCGAGAAAACTGCTGGAACTAAAATGGCCCTTGACATCAGGAACTGGACCAGTTAAATTATTGTGGGAGACATTGAATTCTACAAGATTAGAAAAATCAAATTCTGGTATCTGTCCACTTAGCTGGTTTTTTTCAGCCAAAAAAGTCAACAGCCCTGAGATTCTCGACATATCAGGTAGCTGGCCCGAGAAGGCATTGTCTGAAACAACAATCCTTTTCAAATTGTTCAACTGCGAAAGAGAGCTTGGTAAATTGCTTGAGAATTTGTTCCCACGCAAATACAAGTGTGTGAGACGCCTGCAGTTTGAGATTTCTTGTGGTAAAGTTCCAATAATTTCGTTTTTGTTCAAGCTTAGAACAGCAAGGGAAGTAGCTTCACATACAAAAGCAGCATCAAGAATGCCACTGAGATTCTTCCGATCAAGAACGATATTTTTAACATGTTGCATACCCGAATCACAAGTTATCCCTTCCCATTTGTTGGTACACGGATCAGATGACAAATTCCATCCAAAGTTTACATCTTTTGAGATGTTCCCAAGAGAAATCTTGTTCATAAACTTGACCAATGCTTGCCTCACTTCCAATGTCTCTGAACCTGCAAGTACTAGCAACATTTGAAAGATCATACTCAAGATTACCCATCTTGTAACCAGAATCATTGCTGGTGGAAGGAAGTGAAGAGTGTGAAATCTCTTTTAACGTCTGCTTCTTCACCGTGTAAATTCATAAAGTGATGGTAATTGGCTGTATGCAACAAGCTGCAGATTGCTAACAAAGTATGATTTATGAATAAGGTATAGCTAACGCAAAAACGGCCAGATGGCTCGTTATGCAGAGACATGGTCAATGTAATGCGGACTCAATCATAACAAAAAAACAGATGATCTAACAAAAGTGGCAACAGAAGGAGAAAAGGTGCTTAAAAAATTGAAGGCCGGCAAAAACTGTCAAAGTTAGATTCTGATTGTATTGCTAGAGAGACATTAAGAATGTTCCAAATGGTCCTTTTTTATACATCAGTCTAGAATTCCAAAGCGCTTCACGATATAAAAGTTACTACTACATTATTCTATGACTTTCACTATTCGCATATCATTCTGGACCCACCTGCTACCTCTGTATCAGAAGTACTACCATATAGGAGTATAAAATGCTAAGTTGCCTACAACATAAAAGAATTGGGGTAAGTTAGAATAAGATAGTAGAAGACAAATATAATACTAGAAAAGACAGCATATTTGCCGTTTGTTTACAAGGAAAAATATCATCACTCAGCTAAAACGTGCAGAAAGAGCATGAAATGTAAAAACACATTTACTTGTAAAATCACACGGCTCAAATGGTGTAAAAACCACTAACCAACTCCTGCGGGATTTGACTCTACTCTAGTAACCCAAAAGAAGTCACTCCTAAGCATTGGCGGAGCCAGGATTTTTACTAAGGAGGTTCAAATATGTAGAAGTGAGCATACGAAGAAGTCAAAGGGGGTTCAACATCTACTGAATATACATAAAGTTTTAACCATGTATAAATAGTATAATTTTTCAACGAAGGGGGTTCGGATGAACCCCTTGGCTATGCCTGGCTCTGCCCCTACTCCTAAGCCCTTCACCTCAACAATCACTCGACGGTTGCTAACTCCTTCAAGCTAACTTTAACTTGAAGCACAAACAGATAGCCGCAGATAGCATATCAAATTATTCCCCTGAAGTTACAGACTAATGCTAGGTGACTGTTTTGTACTACTCCATAGTTTCTTGATTTTGCACTTTCTTTTCTTTCTGGTTGACTCAATTCTTATTGTATACTATATTCCACCTCCGTTCACTTCAACTTGTCCACTATAGACTTTACACACCCCTTAAGAAATAATAAATGAAGTGCATAAATTACCATAATATCCATATTAATTGATGTATAGTTTTTAATGGACTTGAAAAATGATTTGAAATGAGTAATTAATACTATGGATAAAACAGGGTCTTCTCTTGATATGCTAAAAGTGAAAATGTATTTGTAGAATACTGGATAAGTAAAAGTGAACGGAGAGAGTAAGACTTAGGACTAGCAAGGCAGATTCTTGGCATGCAGATTGTTCGTGACAGAAAGGCCAAGAAGTTGTGGTTATCACAAGAGAAGTACATTCAGAAAGTACTTCGCAGATTCAACATGGATAAAGCTAAGGTTGTCAAAACACCTTTAGCTATGCACTTCAAATTGAGTACGAAGCAGTGTCCTTCCAATGATGGCGAGAAGGAAGATATGAAGAAAGTTCCTTATTCTTCAGCTATTGGCAGTATGATATATGCGATGATTTGTAAAAGACCCAATCGGCTTGCTGCGTCGTTGGGTTGTCGGTACCGTTTTCTTTCTAATCCGAGAAGAGAGCATTGGAATGCTTTGTGAAGTGGATTATGAGATATCTTTGTGGCACTTCTAGTCTGAGTTTGTGTTTTGGGACAGGAAAGCCTATTCTTTGTGGTTACACTGATTCAGATATGGCCGGTGATATTGATACTCGTAAGTCTACTTCGGGCTACTTGATTACTTATGCAGGGGGAGCTGTGTCTTGGCAATCTAGGTTGCAAAAATGTGTTGCTCTATCTACTACAGAAGCTGAGCTTATTATTGCCGTTGAAGCTTGTAAAGAGTCTGCTTCGGATGAAGAGATTTATGGAGGAACTTGGCTTTGCTCAAGGAGGTATGCGCTTTATTGCGACAAATCAAAGTGCTATTCATCTTGGCAAGAACTCTATATTTCATGGTAGGTTGAAACATATTGATGTGAGATACCATTGGATTAGAGATGTGTTGGATTCTAAGTTGCTTTAACTTGAGAAGATTCACACCAATGATAATGGTTCGGATATGTTGACCAAAGCTTTGCCAAGAGGGAAGTTTGAAGAGTGTTGCTTGATCGCCGGGATGACGGTTTCCTCCACATAGTCGGGGGGGGGGGGGGGGGGGGTTGGAATTGTTAGGTTTTTGGGTTTTCCCTCTATGTGGAATTGGATTAATAAAACCCAATTCAATTTGGACAAGGCCACTTTTGCCCAAAAATTCCTCTATATATAGGATCAATTTAGGTTTTATTTTGACAACACAAAAGTGAATTTATAGCAGCCATATAGAGAGAAAAACGTGAGAAAGAAAGCAGATTTTCGTTCAGAAATTTTCTGCTACAGCAGTCCACTTTAAATTGCATTTCCCGATTCGTTAACCGTTGGATCGTGCTGAAATTTGAACTGAGGGTTCATAACATCTGATTCTTCGATTTCAACGGTGGAGAGCGGATTTTGTATTCAGTAGCTCCAGTTTTCGAGTACGAACAGTAACTCATTTTTGGGGGTGATTTCTCCCCTTTCTTCGCTAGTTTTGGTGCTATCTTTTATGTATTGTTGCTCCGTGCTTGGCTTTGTTGTTGTAGCCATTTGGAGAACATTTTTGTAACTCTTGTTGATTATAGTGGAGCTTTTGTGGGCCGGAAGTCCCGTGGATGTTTCCTCTTCACCTTAAAAGAGTTTTACCACGTAAATTTGGTGTCTCTTCCATTTGATTTATTTTTGCTTACTTTGCTATTTTATTGTTGGCATAGCTGCTGCCTGAATTTCCATTTGTGCTAGTGTTTATTGTCTTCTCTTGGTTCAAATAGTATGGGAAGTTTCAACTTGGGTATTTCTTCCGCTGTTAACTCATCGTACAATTTGGTTATTGCTTGTTTCTTCCGAACAAATTTTAAGTGTTTTCTTGGAAATTTGAATTGAGCAAATGAGTTTCTGCACCAGAACTCTTTAATTAGACATTGTATGATATTGTGATAATATGAAATACTCTCTGTGTTATCGACTCATTACTCACTTCTTCTTCTTGGCTTGATCGGGATTTCAGTCTCAACAGAGATATCAACAACTGACTTTCAATAATACTATTTAGCATGGTCCGTTATTAGCTAGATTTGCATGAAGAAAAAAGTTTAAACAAACGAGAATTAGAAACTTAGTACACTAAACACCAAACTGTAGTACAGTGATAATTAAGGATATTCAATTTATATTTAAAGTATTCAACCTCGGCTGATAGAACTGCTAGTCCATATTTTGGGTTAATTAATTAAGACTCCCAAATTCTAAAACAGACTATACTATCAGTATGAAGAAACAGAGAAGTTTGAATTACTAACATTCAAACACATCCATTTACAGAGTAGTTTTTTATCATAATTTTCAAACATCCATTGTATATGAAGAAGAAGAAGAACAACAACAACAAGTTGATCTTCAGCAAAGCTAGTTTTGAATTTCATTTGAATACAAAAGTGATCAATGCATGTCCTGGGGCTACAAATTTCTGAAAAAATAATGATCACAATGAGATTCTTACAGTAAAAAAAAAACTACAACTAATCCTCGAAAGCAAAATTAATAGGCTATAAAATTTTATGTTACTCAAGACTCTTCAAAAATATCGACGGATGCGTGTCGTATCCTCCAAAGCCAATGTATTTTTGGAGGATCCAACACGGTTGTGGCAGCATTTGGAGAGTCCGAGCAACTTAGGCTATAATCTAAGATGTTCGGTTCAGCAATACTTAGGCCCTATTCCAGCTGCCTATTCCAAAAACCCAAAAAGAACTTGAAGTACATGAATTTGCAGCTTTAAATGCATGACGTATTTAGCAGTTTGGAGGAGCAGTTGATCAGAAGGCAATTGGGTGGCGCCTGGGACTAGCCTCTGCAGCTTAACCACTTTGTCTTGCTGGTATTGAAGATCATCTTTTAAAACATAGCCCCTTCTTGATCTCCTCTTCCCCCATCTCTTTGTGTTGTGTGTTGTTTTCATGACTACCCTTTCTACACCTAGTTTTTTTCTGGAAACCGTCATAATAAATCAAGCTTGCTTTTGGTCCATATGTAAAACAGCTAGTGCATATATAGACACAAAAGTACTATATAGTGCAGCAGAGCTGGCACAATATGTGTCAAATCATGGTGTATATGTAAACTCATGCATGTGATGGCTTTGGTGTGACGCTTAGGTCGATCGACTCATATGCCTGGCCTACTTTAACAGCAACATCTATGTCAACATCGTTTCATTTGTAATCTAAATAAATCTTTTATATCATTAATTAAGTTAGTCTATAATAAAATGAAATCATACCAACAAGGCTTGTGGTGGAATGAATAAGATTCATCCACTCTTAATCAGAGGTCTCGGTTCGAGTTATGAATATGAATTTTTTTTTGTTAGGAAATATTCAATGCAGATACCGAATAACGAATAAACCAAAATAAACAACATAAAATTCTTTATAACAAGTATGATCTGATAATTTGAAAAATAAAATAATTGGTTATATACCATCACCGGTTAAATCACTAATAATGTTCTCAATTATATACTGTTATTAATATATACTACTATAACTTAATTCATATTCAATATGGCAATGTCTAATCATGTTAATACTATGGCCAACTAAAGCTTACATCGATCTCTATCTTCATGTAGGAGAAGTGGATAATGAGTACTCCACACCTCTGTAGATAGAAAAAAGTGTGATGTCATGTGAGAAACAGATAATGTGTGGAAATAAAGTTTGGAGGCAAAGATGTGGTGTTTTAGAGATCAAGTGTTGGCTGGCGGGCAAGTGGCATTGTGCTCTAGGGATTTTTGCTGGGGGTGACGCGGCACATGGCTTGACAGCTCTCTCAAGCTGAGCAACTTCATGGCCACCACCACATTTTGATTTATTCTCAACATCACAAAATCACAACACACATTTTGTGGGTTCTACTACATTATTTCAAGTGTTAATAGTTTAATTCTAAATTAAATATATTATAAATTTTTTAATACATATATATTGTTCGAACAAAAGTTACTGAGTTCAGTGAAATTCATATCTTGACTTCTAACATCACCCCGGCATAAACTGCAACAATTGAAATAAATAAGAAATCTTCATTTTGTCAGCTTAAATTTCTAATAAACGGTTTGCACAATATTTAAAGTTAAAGTTGGCAATAATTGTGAACGCTGAATTGTATTCGAATAGTTGCAGCTTCTTTATGAAAAAAAAAAATATTTGGGAAAATTGAGAATTTGTTTGAAGTTGAAGATTTTGGAAATAAGATGTAGTTCAGTAAGAAAGAAAAATAATCTCTTAATTTCTCTTATCTTACAAGAATTTTATTATCTATAGGGGGAAGTATTGGCACTTTCATTTCCTTTCACTTCCAAGCATTGGGAAAGGGTTTCGAGGAGATCAATTTGGCAAATATTTCTTAGAGAAACTGTCAAACAGGCCGAAACTGGAAAAAAAAAAAAAAAAAAAAAAAAAAAAAAAAAAAAAAAAGCGCGGATTTCCTTCAAATGCGCTGGTCTTTAATTTTTGTCATTCGCTTAAAAACGTAGAGGTTCTGTGTTCGAACTCCCACACAGTAAAAGAAAAAAATTGGTAAGGCAAGACTTCACGAAAAGTCTACCTTATAAAGCAAAATTTTGTTACGCCTTATAAAGCAGAATTTTAAGGCACATTCTGCCTTAAGGCAAAAGTTTGCGTTGCGAAATTTTGCAAGGCAGATTTTTATTTTTTTTACTCTGCTGAAATTTTACAAAGATTAGGCCTTTGTCCAAATAGGCCTAATTTTGCTACGAAACTCTGCCTTGCGATTCTTTTTTTTTTTTTTTTAAATTGAGTCAGGGCTCGAACCCAGAATCTCGGAGTATTTTAGGCGAAGGACAAAAATTAAAGACCATCCCCGAATAAGGACAATCGCGCAAATTGCCCTAATTTTATTACTTCTTTTTTTTTGCGCGGATTATCCTTCAATTGGGGTTGTCTTTAATTTTTGGCCTTCAAATTGGTGGTCTTTAAGTTTTATCCCTCAAATTGGTGGGCCAAAAATTAAAGACCACCAATTTGAAGGCCAAAAATTAAAGACCACCCCAGCGAAGGCCAATCCTGCAAATTGCCCATTTTGTTATGGATCCACCGAGCTCAATAAGAGGAAGGAAACCATTCAGGAACATATGAACAGCGGGTTATTTGCACTTCTGACCCTATTATGTGCTGGTCTTTAATTTTTGTCCTACGAATGGACTGGTCTTCAAGTTTTTCTCTATAAAATCAAATTTATGCTTATATGGGCATAAGTTCCGCATCATAATATTACAAGTTAAGCCAACGTGCTTAAAGAACTTATGCCCTTATAGGCATAAGTTCGATTTTGAAGGACAAAAATTAAAGACCAGTCCATTTGAAGCCAAACCGTGCAATTACTTGATGAACAGAAGCAACAATTGAACACGTCAATTGGGTTGAACATGGAAATTGATCCCATTGAGATTTATCAGGCCGGAAAGATCAAGTATTTGATTGGATTCCATCTACCAAAACTATGCATGGGCTATGTTGTTGCACGAAATTTTTTGCCGCTAACTGTCTAATAAATGTATCTTATTTTTATTTCTCGTGTGATTTATGAACCTTTTAGATTACGGTCTAAAATAACTTTTTTTGGAGGAAAATTGAAAATTTTATGAAAAACATTAGACCACAATCTAAAATTTTGTAAGTTATTGAAAACATTAGAATCTTATTTTTGGTGAAGGGTAATTTCCTAAGTGCTATATTTGCACAACTTTTAAATATTTGGACAAAATTTAAATGATGGTCTAAAAAGGGACGTTTGCGTAAATCAACTGTTATTTTTCATCGGATGTCCGATGCTCGTTTCGGAGCCCACCTAATTCGAATTCGTGCCGAGAAGTCCACTTTTAGGTATACCTATCAAATATGACTCCATTCCCAGAGTTCGAACTCGAAATTTCAGTTAAGGGTGGAAGAAAACTTATAAGTCCCTTATAACCTTTGGTGGACGCTCTCATTAATTCTATATACTCCTATTATTTGTAAATAACTATTTAGCTACAATTTGATACATTTTTTATTACCGCGCAAAGCACTGACAACTTAACTAGTAGTAACATATAAATCGTATACTTCTTTGCAAGAATCACAGAAAAATCAATACCTGACACAAAAAAAAAAAAAAAAAAAAAAAGGAGGAACGAAAACAAAAGAAAAAAGTCTAATAGTTTGTGATTGTCAATCTCTTCATTTCCCCTAAAAATATGATTTCTATTTCTTCCTCCCGAGTTTCTTCCAAAGAGATGTCAATTATAATTATTTGAAGTTTTTGCTTATCTCCATTTAGACCGATTCAATATTTGATTAAAAAAATTAAGCAATGTGCAAGTTTAAATTTTAAATTTAAAAGTCGTCTTATGGTTTAACCTAATCCGTGGGAATTGTCGTCTATAAAATGTTGTCACGAATTGGTTTGTTGTTGATCTAGAAACATAAACAATTATCGTTACTTACGAGTCCCATTTACGTAATGTGGCCTAACTTAGCCGAAAGATTCTTATTGCAAAAAGTTGCAGCTAACGTCACTTTTCTCTCTTTTAGCACTTTGTTATATTTGGTTATCATCAAAGAAGCCAACTTTTATCATTTTGCTTAATCTTTACTTATGCCACCTCCCACCAACTTAAAAGCGCTCAATAATTTTCCTTTGCCTCGACATCACCTTTTCCTAAACCAAAAAGAGGATCAAACCATAATAACTAGTGCACTATACACTTGGTTGATTAGGAAAAATAACTTTCAAATAATTAGGAATAGCCACTCTAGAACGTAAATCATTTTAGTTTGGTTCCTTTTTTGATTGCTTTGTATCCTTCCAACAACTGGTTGACCATACAAAAAAAATTAATTATGGCATAACTATGCGGTGTTTGATTGACGACGATACTAAGGGCGTCAATACGCTGAAATACGATTTGAAATCACGATGATTTGAAGTTAAAGTTTTGTTTGATACGTAATTTGATTTAACTTAAACGTATTTTTTCTTATACATAAAAACCCCACAAGTTGGGAAAACCATCAAAACTTTCTCAATTTATACAATCTTACCAAATGAGCAAGCTCATAGTTATAACAAAATTAATACGCTACTAGAAGGCCTTTCCAAAAAATACAACATCAATTGATCAAACTTTAGTTCAATAAAATGAAAAATTGAACATGAATTGTAGTGTAACTACTCTTTAATACAATCCTCCCACATGGTTGGTAAGAGTAAATTTGCTATAAATATACTACCAACTTGTAGATCTTTAACATCTGATATAAATAGTTGATAAACATGATTGGTATATATATATATATATATATATATATATATATATATATATATATATATATATATATCAACTTATGGATCTATTTTTTACAAAATATAAACTTACGAGTCAACTTTTACATTTTAAAAATTTAAAATCATGGTTTGGAATCCCAAATCATGCCCTTTTAGATGATTTGGGATTTCATCGCATGAGATGAAATGTCTACTAAATAATACTTCTATTAAGCTATGTAATTATATGCGAAAATAGAATGTAAAATAAGAGTATGTTCTTTAGTAATACGAGATAACGAGAATAAAACTATTTAAACATAAAAAAGCTATTAAAGTAGCTAATCCTTACATTGTTTTTCGTGTATTAATCTTTCGTTACATAAAATTTCATATATATATATTATTATTCACCGCATAACAATCTTTTAAATATTATTTATTGCACGAATAAAATCTCCATTAGAATCCCGCATGACTAATGTATGAACCAAATAACCCCTGAATAAGAGCACCCATAGCATAACACAACAATTAGTTCAGACCAGCCACCACATTTCATTCAGACTGTAGATGCTATATAACCTTCCACTCATCTCGTCCTAATACAAACTTACAATACTAAACTTAGTCAACCATTTTGTGTTATGCAAAAGATTCTTATTTATTTCAAATTAATATTTCTATGATTGTTTGTATACAAAATGGATCATATATAAGTCTGTGACAAAAATATCAAGACTTTATGGTGAAACTGGTCCTAAAAGGATGAGGCATTTTCTAAAAAATATCTCTAGAGCTTAGTTTGAAACTGTAAATAAGAGTTATAGTGGTCCAGGATAGACACAGAAGGAGAGTACTTCTTATTGATCACTAGAAACCTGTGACACTTCACCGCAATATGCATGTGCTCTTCTTTGTTTTTGTGTAAACATGTACAAGCATTTTGTGTGTTTTTAGCCTACGGATTTTTCATTCACATGTTCTTTGTTTCTTGCTCTCTTATATTTCCTGAGTCTCTCTCACTTTTCATTCTTCTTTTTCCCCCTTTTAGGGTCATGAATTGTTCCTTCAAACACAAGGATAGTAGGATTGTCTTTTTCCAATTTTCTCATTTGCCCATCGAAGGGGTGAAATGTAGAATATACTGAAGGTTGTCAGAATAGTATATGGTAGTTAGAATAGTGCTAATATTTTGGTGGGGGTGGGGGCGCACAAGAAATAGGGGCACGTGGGGAGAAAAATGGATAAAAGAATTTCGTTTGTGCTAAAATATCAAAACTTTAACTGGACAGATTCACTAACGACAAGCTGATTTATTAGCCATGTAAAAAATGTATTTCCTCTGCTCTACTTTGACTCAATTTTTTTATTGGCTCGTCTGTTCTAAAAAAACACATTTTTTATATTTTTCTTAATAAGATAATTTTATAGCTGCACAAATATTATATTATATTGCGAAATGGAATTTGAGAAGAAACTAACTAAAAACTAAGCTAAGCTAAAGCTACACTAGATAGAGCTAAAATATGATTTTCATTGATATTTCCCAATTGAGTACATACAAGGAATTTATACAATGCAAAAGAAAACCCTAGACAAATTGAAATGACGACATTATCCTAATAACTGACATAGGGTGCAAAAGAAATAGAAATAGATAATTGGGACTAAAATGTAAAGGATGAAAATTATGTAAATATGCTAATTTTGAACTCTCTTGATACAATCCGCAAACATATTATGGTGTGTATAAAATTATTATAAGTTTCAAAATTCTTAATGCCATAAATATAATAACATATTCATTTATTTCTTCAACTTTGTTTCAACTCAAATTTCGTCAAATAAAGTAGAAAAGAGAAGTATACATTCAAGAATAAGTCTTTAGATAGGTTGGCAAGAAATTGAAGAAGGTAACTCGTTTGCTCAAAGAAGCAACACTCTTTTATAAAATTACACCAAATGGAGTAATGGTATTGTCAGTCTCATTACTATGAGTACTATTTATCCTGTAAACTCTCCATAAATCGCTCTCCATTTTCCCCAAGTTCTATCTTAGAATCGAGGAAAACCCGACTGGTTTTGGTTTGATTTGGTTAATTAACTCAAAAATAAAACCCTAACCATGGTTTGGTAATTAATAACTTTATTCATAAATAATCAAAGTATTTTCTCTCTCTTGCTATTTTACTTTCCTACACATTAATATTTATATTTTTTAAAATATTTTATACATCTTGGCGCCAAAACAATTTTTGGTGTAAATTTTTTTGCAACACCCAAAAATCATGGCTACAGATATCTTGAAGCTTTTTTATTAGCTTTTGTTGTTTTGTTTTAGCTATTATGACAGTATGTTTAAGTTTTGACCTTGACGCTTGTTATTTTTGAATTATGTTTAGAGTGAAATTGTTTTGCTATACTGCTACGTTATTTGACTCGAGATGCTGCCTTTGAGACTAAGTGAATATGGATATCCAGTGACTGTCTATTACCCACTTGAAATGTGGAGGTTTGTATTTTTCAGTAGCAATAGGACTATATATGTTGGATATCTTATTTGCAAAAGATGACTGGGTATAATTGGTTTAGATAAAAAAATATTGTATCTTAATTGTAATTTGTTTAATAAAAATACTTGAATAAGATAATCATAGTTTTTTTAGCATGATTTAAGTATTTTATAAAAATATTGAAGTGCCATTTTCTTTAGTAGCTAATTTTAAAGAGAAAGGTCCATAGAAAAAATGTTGAATATTTAAACAATGTCATTACTCAAGAAGAAATTGAAAGATGAGTGTAATCAATTCAAAAATATTGAAAGACCTTTTTCTAAATAGTTAATTAATATGTACTCGTTAATTCGTGCATTATAATAGGAAAAAATGAAAAATATCATCAATTAATAATCAAGATTATTTAAGGAACTAAAACCCGAATAAGAAGAAGATATTACCCTAGAAAAGTAAAATAGCAAGAGAGAGAAAATACTTTATATATTTATGAATAAATTATAAATTATGTAAACCATGGTTAGGGTCTTATTTGGTGTTAAATCATTAAATCTAACCCACGCCATTGTCAATCTAGGTATAACCTTAAAATCGTTACTATGAGTACTATTTATCTCATCTACTCGAATGATTGCCTAGATGACTACAAATTTAGGACAATAAAAATGCTAGAGGAGTCTAACAACCATACCGCAATAAAACAAAGTCTAACTACCTAATTCGATGAACTTTAATTACCTATTCAACTCAAAAGCATTATTCTTTTTAACTTTGGTACTCGCATGGAAGCTACCACCATCTTTTGAAATATAGAAAAATTAAT
Source organism: Lycium ferocissimum (assembly GCF_029784015.1). Lineage (NCBI taxonomy): Eukaryota > Viridiplantae > Streptophyta > Magnoliopsida > Solanales > Solanaceae > Lycium > Lycium ferocissimum. The sequence continues at coordinate 9,169,025 of NC_081346.1, read as the reverse complement.
ATTCTTTCTTGGATTCAAAATGCTTGAACAGGTAGTCATGTGGTACTTATTACTTCAGATAATTATAATGTTTTTGTCTCTGTAAAAATTTAAGTATAATAGCTCATAGTTTTTAATCCCCTTAATTATCACTAAGTCACATTTTTTACAATTTTAGTGTACACTATAAACTATCCAACAAATCAATAAAGATACGCATACAGGTAATAATATATATACCCTAACAATGTAAATTTACTAGTTTCAACAAATCATTTATAATTTTGTCAAGTTATCAACACATATTTGCTATAAAAGTTACGTGTAATCGATCTTTGGGTTTCTAGAGAACCGGCTTTTAGATTTATTTTTTGAACAATAAATAATGCTAATAGTAATTTATAAGAATAAAAATAATAAAAGGAAAACTATTCTTTGTCATGTAGCAGCAATGTGGTTTTTATTTTTAATCAATAGCATGTCATACCACGGGAAATATTGTTTGTTCAACATAACAAAGACCCACATCTCATCTGTCACAGCCTCACAGGACCCATTTATAACTAATCCACTGAGAAGGGGGTCTCTCCTCTTAGTGTGGGAAACCTATTAATTACAAACTATCTCACATCATCTGTCAAACAAGAAAATTAATAAACGTACACCACTAGACCCACAAATTCAATAGTACATACATACACACAACATTTGCAGAATTTTGGTATCCAATTTTAGTAATAATACATTAATACCAAAAATCGAACTATCAGTCTTTATATATTTTCCAAAGAACATTGAATAAAAAGGTGACAGCTTTGCTACAGAGTACAGAACCAGTGAATTGAATAGGAAATAGGAATCATGTGATTTTTGCTCAGTGTCTCATCTCTCCTTTATAACTATTCATATTAACAAAACCTTTATAATTTTTCACCCACTAGTCAGTACCTCATATCACTGCTACTAGTCCTTTTTCTTGAGTAATATTCTTTCTTGGGGTTTGCAGCTTTTTATTCTTGAGGTTTTTCAATGGCCTCAAGTGCTTCAAGATTCATCAAGTGTGTCACTGTTGGTGATGGTGCTGTTGGCAAGACTTGTATGCTTATTTGCTATACTAGTAACAAGTTCCCCACTGTAAGTTTTTTGTCTTTATTTACTTACTTTCTCTTTTCTCGAAAATATCCATGTGGATTCCCTGGTTTGTCCCTCATTGCTTGTTTTTGATGCCTAGATAACCAGGATTTTGGTTTTTTATATGCGGGTTTAGCAGCTTTTTCCTTCTTTTTCTGTTCTTGTGTTTCTTCTGATTTTTTACTTTACAATATGCTCTCTTTTTGCCTATTCTGCCTGTAAGTGCTTTATCTAACTTATTCTTGAACGGCTGTCTGTCTTGGATTTTGGTTTCTTGGTATGTTCCATTCTTGCTCCCACCAAGATCACAAAAATGGGGGAAAAAGAAAAGTCCCCATAAGAAAAATGTAGTGGTGACCTAATGTGATTCTTAAGTGTTCTGTTGAGTTTCTTTCCTGAGCTTGAACTTCAGTTTTCTGAGTCTTTGTATATTTGTTTAAACCAGGACTATGTTCCAACGGTGTTTGACAACTTCAGTGCTAATGTGGTTGTTGAAGGGACCACAGTAAATTTAGGTCTTTGGGATACTGCAGGTAAAAATATCCACTGATTAGTTCCAAGATGATTTCTTATTTACCATCCTCAAATCAAGGAACATCGTTTAATAATCATTTCCTATCTGTCCTTTGATCATTTTTATAGGACAAGAAGATTACAACAGATTAAGGCCACTGAGCTACCGAGGAGCAGATGTTTTTGTCCTAGCGTTCTCCTTGGTTAGTCGTGCGAGCTATGAGAACATACTTAAAAAGGTCCGTTCTGTTGAAACTGTCAACTTTGTGAGTTTATGTCAAATGTCTTTAAGGTTGCTGACAGTCGATTTTTGGTCAGTGGATTCCTGAGCTTCAGCATTATGCTCCTGCAATTCCGGTGGTATTAGCTGGCACAAAACTTGGTAAGTACTTAACATGTTTCCTGATTTTGCAATTATAACAAATGCTGATTCTTGAATGTAACTGCTTGGGGTAATGTGCTTGCTAAAGTGCTAATATGTCTACTTATAAAAAAATAAAAATAAAAGTTAAATGTGTTGATCGTCGCTGCCCTTTGTAGTTTTGGTAATACTGTATTCAATAGCATACATAACATAAGGCGTTTGGATGATGGAGGTAAAAAGACATAAATAGAGTACTTTTTATTAGCATTGCGGTCACTATAACTCGGAGTGAGATCTGGAAATGAAACGGAGGGAGTATTGCTATAGAAGTCGTGCTATGTGCATCAAAGTGGTCACTATAACTCGGTACTACCAAAAAAATGCAGCTTCATAACTTTGCTGCCTCAAGTGTTCTCAAGGAGAACAGGAGCGGCAACTAGAAGGGAAGTTACCCAATTAATAATTTTAACATTTTTGTGTTTGTATGATTATGATTATTATTATATATCTTTAACTTATCTTTCACTTTTGTTTAGTATGATGATGATATGATATGGGCTTAAATGAAGAAATGGAGATTAATATAGCTGACCCCAACTTGTTTCTGACTTAGGCGTACTTGTTACTCCCTCGGGTTCAAAAAGAGTGTCCACTTAGCCATTTGCACACCCCTTAAAAAAATACTAACTCCTACGCAAAAATAGGTAATTTGGCTAAAATGCCCCTAATTAAATAGGTATTGGGATTTGGTTACTTAACACTTTTTTTTTGATGACATGGGAACCCGCAGCCGCTACCCTTCGGGTGCGCACAGGGTAAACCCAGCTCCTGTGCAATGGTCACTTAACACTTAATAAGGGAAAATCTGGAAAATTAAGGCTAATTTTATCTTGATTTGGTAAGTGGACATTCTTTTTTAACCAAAAAATAAAGGCTAAGCGGACACTTTTTTGAACCGGAGGGAGTAATGTTTTGCATTTGTATGATAAACCTTCTTCAAGTTGCATAAGCTGCATATTTTCACAAGATTGTACTTGCTACTCCAGATGGGGCACCATATGCTTCAGTATATTCAATTTCAAATCCAAAAGCAGAAGCTATAGAGTATGTTTAACTACATAAGGAAATGAGGAGAGAGAGATGGCTGCCCAAGCCTCTCAAAATTTAAAGAATGTGCCTAGCTACCTAAAAATGTATGTAGTGGAGGTCTCTAGGGCTTGGTATAGTGGTAAGAGCATAGCGTGTGGTGTGTGGGTAGACGCACATCAGTGTTTTGAACCCAAAGTAGTTAAATGGAGAAGGATAGATGGGCAGTCCTATTATCCACCAAGTTTTGAACCCTGTGCCATAATTGGCCTTCAGGGGTTTCTTGCTTATCAAGATAATGTATGCACTGGAGACTTTAGGTTAGCATTCATTTAAGTTTTGCGGTAAAGCTTAATAAGTAAGATATCTACTTCTTTTCAGGGGCTAAACATTTAAATGCAAGTGCTAAGGCTGTCGTTAGCTTTTTGATAAACTATTAGATGCTGTAATAGATAGCACTATGGAATCTATAAATGTAACTTGATTTTCCTAGGTTTATTCCTAGAAGCTTTTGGTTGCTCTCTGTTTTTTTGTTCTAATTGCTCTTTACCCAACTTGATTGTCCTGAGCCATTAACTCTCTCACCCCGCTAAGCTAGAGATGTATTTTGAAGTCACAGATGTTTACATTCTTGGGCCACAATTAATTTACCTCATAGGACATGTGCTTCAGACATCTGTATGAAATCTCTGGACTTGCAATGTATGTTAAATTATTTCTGATTTAACATTCATACTGCAGTTTGTGGAACTAAAATTTCAATAGAAAGCTATCTTTGGCTTCTTATTTTTTTTGTTTTTCCTCCGTTGTGGTTCATAATAAGTTCTTACCAAATCAAATAGTCATCCCAAGCTATACTTTCCTTTTCCCGTTGTAATTTGTACCTTTTAGTTTTATTATTGCAAGTGTCGAGCAAGACTTATAATGCCAGTTTACATGACCTTTGTGGTTGTTGTCCTAAGGCACACATTTTACTCCGGAAACTGAATTTACTGAGAGCAACTTCTCCTTCTCTTGTTGCAAGTTCCTTGCAAATATTATATTTTCTACTATGTTGTAAGATCCTTGAGTAGCGTTCCTATAGCTACCATCAAGTACCTCTCCACTATATTACACTTTCCTTATGAAAAATAAATAATAAAATAGACAGACTATTTCACTTTAAAGGATCATAGGTAAAGGTCATGTGCATAAAGGGTTGGGATGAAAGGCAACTCCCTGATTGTCAAAATGGTGCTTTTGTAACTGGTGATGGATGCTTTTCAATCATAGCTTAGAAAACTGCAATATAACTGTTAATACTTCTTTATCCAAAAAAAAAGTGTTAATTGTACTTCCATAGGACTGATGAGTGAAGTGTTAGTTTTACTGTGTACTAATTTCAAAATAATTTATAAAAGCAAAGGAAATGGAGCAGCAGATTTAGATATCCCACAGGAGAAGGAATTGTTCGAAGGATAGCCTTGGCGCGATAGTAAGAGTTGTCATCGTGTGACCAGGAGGTCACGAGTTTAAGCTGTGGAATCAGCCTCTTGCAAAAATGAAAGATAAAGTTGTCAACAATAAACCCAATGTGGTCCCACCCTTCCCTGAACCCTGCGCATAATGAGACTTTATTATACCAGGCTGCCCCACAGGAGAAGGAATTTTATAGGCCAAAGAAAGGTTGCAGAGTCATTTTTCACTATATTCTAGTAGTGGCAAACTGATAATCATAGTACAATGGAGAATAATTTAGATCCCAAAGGCTTCTCATGCCCAAGTATTTGTGGTGGTAAAATTCTAAATGCTTGGTTGGTAGGTTAAGCAAATTGCGGTTCCTATGATAATCTGTTATATTTGCTCTATTTTGTATCTCTGTTGGCAAAAAGGTGATCTCTTGCATTGCTTTCTTTACACTTATTCTGGGTGGAATCACATTCTACATAAAAAGAAAATTGAATATTAACGTTTATTTGAAAATCATGAGATTTGTTAAGTGTTTCCACGTTGATTGATAGAATGGGTTGTTGTGCTCATATATGATTTTGGCTAATCCTAATATCATGAGTTAACTTTAGAAGTTTAGATCCAATTTCCATTTTCTTTACATGTATGATGTATCAGAGTCGAACCCATCCTTTGGTTTACTAAATGTTGAGCTTCCATGTTGTTCACTATCAAAATGTCCAACCATGAGTGTGCAAAAAGGGTGTTTAGTGTCCCACATTAGTTAATAGAATGGTTGTTGTCTCCTGGTCTTGCATAATTCTCGCCACATGAGCTAGCTTTAGTGTTGAATTAGAACCAATTTTCATTCACAGAATCAATTCAAAGGAAAAGAGCAAAATTAAGAAAAAAGGTTAGTGTGGTTGGAACAGTATCCTTGAGTACCTGGAAGGGAATTTTAGGACTTGGTTGGAAAGGGCCTCTGTGATTGATTCTCATTTTATTACTATGCCTAGCAAAGGGAAGGTGACGTAGAGTAAGAATGAAGTTCTCATTCAAAACCATTCCACAAACCAAAGGCTGGATGAAAAGCAGTCTACTGTTGGGACTGCCTAGGGGCTCCCTATATGTCAGTCCTAATGATATTCATATCTAGCTGAAACATTATCTTTCTGTCAAGGATGATATTACGGAGGCCAAGAGTACTTAGTGCTGAAGTATTCTTAGTGGTTAGTCCCTGTAACATGTGAGCTTGTGTCCCCTTGGTGTTGCAGAATTACAAGTAGAATGGATCTAATCTTTTCTGTAGCTAGTGTTGTTTGTTTTCATTGAGCATCTTTATGGAACCAATAACCATGGAAGAGCAGTTTGTCGTCAGTAATGGTATAGTCATTAGATGACTCTGCCATAGTCACGAGTGTCTTGTTAGAGTCTACTTGTGATATTGGCAAGCTCTGTTCATGATGTGCAATCTTTCTTGATTCTTGGTTATGCATTAAATGTTTTTTTCATATGGATGATGTTACAGATCTTCGTGAGGATAAGCACTTCTTGGCTGATCATCCTGGATTAGTTCCTGTCACCACAGTGCAGGTCTGGCTCCAATCTGTCAGTTGTATCTTGCTCCTTTGCATAGCTTTGAATAAATGGAGGGGCTAATGTTCTCCACATGTTCAGGGAGAGGAGCTGCGCAAACAAATTGGTGCTGCCTACTATATCGAATGCAGCTCTAAAACACAACAGGTGGGTCAAAGTAGTGTCTTTTCCTAAGAAAGTGTTATGGAGTGAAATTGGTGCTTAAACGGTTCAATGAACTAAAGATCTTGTTTCAAGAAGGGTAAATAAAATCAACATTATTTTTTAAATTTCAAAAGAAAAAAACATATATCAGAAACAAATGCCACCGTGCTACACATATAGATTGCATCATTTCAAATACCCAAGAACAGGAGGATCTTTTTAGTTCTTTGGGTGAGTGTTATGCAGTTAAATTGGTGCTTAAATGGTTCCATGAACTAAAGATCTTGTTTCAAGAAGGTAAATAAAATCAACATTATTTTTTAAATTTCAAAAGAAAAAAACATATATCAGAAATACGTGCCACCGTGCTACACATATAGATTGCTTCATTTCAAATACCCAAGAACAGGCGGATCTTTTTAGTTCTTTGGGTGAGCTGGGAGGGTGTGCTGGCCTTTTGTGTTTTGTGTTTGCCGCTTCATAGGTGTCAATTCTGTATCAAATATAGGCCCCAATGCCTATTAGGCAACAACCTATTTTAACATAAGATGCAGATCGATTATCTCTATTCCTGGTCGTCCTTACACTCATCAAGAATATAGGGTACATAACCTTTAAAGGATAGCATTTCCTTCTAATTTTAGTACTTAAAGGCCTTCAACTTTTAACAGTTTCAAAAAAAAAAAAAAAGGCCTTCAACTTTTAACTTCAGAGAAAAGATTTTCTCGATGCTGTATCAGATCTACCCCTTTATATGGATAGTTGGAAACATTTCTTCTTTGAGCTATTGCAACAATCTTGTCAACTGCTTTAAGTATGTGACTGACTATTGTAGGTGTATGTACAATGTATGTTACAGAAGATATTTGTCAAACCTCTACTATTTTTGGATCATTTTTAATCTGACTGGAATTATTATTATTAGGATATGCTTTCCCTGTCAAAAGTTCTTATGGCCTACCTACTAACTTTGGCCACTTTCAGCCTATTGTACAAGGGTAGGCAGACAGTTTCATTTTGAGGTTGCAAAAATAAGTTTTCTAATGTTAGTCTGCCTTGAACCTTTTGGACTTTAAAATAGTGGTAGAGCGTTGTGCACCCAAGGGTGTGGCCTAGTGGTCAATGAAGTGGGTTGAGAACCATAAGGTCTCAGGTTCAAATCCCAATGAGGCAAAAATACTAGGTGATTCGCCCCATCTGTCCAAAGCCTTGATGGATAAAGTTACCCGGCAACTGGACTGGTGGGAGATTGCAAGTACCGCATGGAACTAGTCGAGGTGTGCTCAAACTAGACCGGACACCACGATTATGGGAAAAAAAAAAGTGGCAGATCATCGCAATCCTTTGGATGCTGGTTGAATGAACCTTTACCTATTAAAAGAATAGCGGTAGAGCAAGCAATGCTGTAGTTAGTGGCAATCTGACACAACCGTTTACTTTTGTACAAAACATTTTGCTATCCCTATTTATCAACTAATTCACAGAAACTTCTTTCAGCTACTGTTTTTCATTTCTTGGAGGTCTCTGGTTTATTCAGTTGAGTCAATCATTCAAATATTATTCAGGCTTGTGTTATAACATCCTTGGATTGAATATCAACCTAATATTCAAATTAAGTGAAAAAGGGATGATTAGGATAGATAATGGATCTTTAACTTGCAAAGCATGGCTCATACATTTTCTGACTTCCTCTTTCCTTTTTCCTTGCTCTGCTGGCTTTGTATGTGTGCGGGGGTTGCTGTCTGAGAATTTCTTGATATAGTAAGGCAACTTCAATGAAACTATTCATTGAAAAGAAAGTGCACCTTGGCCTCCCTTATTTTTAAAACGCAAAAGGGCCAAATATACCCCTGTACTATTGGAAAAGGGCCAAATATACCCCTCGTTATACTTTGGGTCCAAATATATCCCTGCCGTTATACTATTGGCTCAAATATATCCTTCCTCCGTTAAAGTTGTCCACCTTGGACATCCTATCCTATGTGGCAGTGACATTTGATGAGGTGGATGCCACGTGGCTTGCCACTTCATCACTCCTAACCCATTCACTCCTCCCCTCTACCACCACTAAAAATTTTCACGCCTCCACCCTCTCCACCACTATTGCCACCATTATTTGTCATTTTTAAAAAGTACCTTTTTGTTCCAACCATGAGGAGCTGGAAGTTCAATGGACACAACTTCATTTTTCTCAACTGAATTCGCCATTTCCCACCTAACCAAAAAAAATAAATAAATAAGGGGCAGCCCGGTGCACTAAACTCCCGCTATGCGCGGGGTCCGGGGAAGGGCCGGACCACAAGGGTCTATTGTATGCAACCTTACCTTGCATTTCTGCAAGAGGCTATTTCCACAGCTCGAACCCGTGACCTCCTGGTTATATGGCAGCAACTTTACCAGTTACGCCAAGGCTCCCCTTCTTCCCACCTAACCAAAATTCCAAAAAAAAAAAAGGAACGAGCAAACCAACTAACTCTAAATGGGTACACAATGTCTCCTACTATAAAATTGGAACTAAAAGTTCTTTAAATATGATTTTTTTAATCTTTTTTTTCTGGGTACATCTATTTTTTCCCCCTTACTCTTACCTTTTTCTTGCAGTTTTGGGTATGCAAAATCTAGTCTGGAAGTACAACGAATTTAGTGCAAATATGACAAAAACCCGCAAACATTGCTGAGATTGTTTAATGCTTACTGTTGCTGTTCCTTTTTTAATGGTGGCAATGGTGTTGGAGGGGGTGAAAATTTTTAGTGGTGGAAGAGGGGAGGAGTGAATGGGTTAGGAGTGATGAGGTGGCAAGCCACATGGCATCCACCTCATCAAATGTCACTGCCACGTAGGATAGGATGTCCAAGGTGGACAACTTTAACGGAGGAAGGGTATATTTGAGCCAATAGTATAACGGTAGGGGTATATTTGGACCCAAAGTATAACGAGGGGTATATTTGGCCCTTTTCCAATAGTACAGGGGTATATTTGGCCCTTTTCCGTTTTGAAATTAGGTCAAGACCTTTAAGTTCCCCATTCAAATTTGGACCAATTTAAGTATTGGATGTTCCAGATACTATTGATCTCTGTTCCTAACCTTTCTATGCCTATCCTCGCTTCCACCTTATCCGTACTTCTGTAGTTTTTTCCTCCCACATTTTCTTACTGAAGATGCAAAGGCACTTCTGTTTGTTGCCTGACGGTTGGCTATTTTGTTTTTAGTAAAAAACTATTTATAACTGACCTCCTTACTTTTGCCTAATTGATCTTAAGAATGTGAAAGCTGTATTTGATGCTGCAATCAAGGTCGTCATCAAGCCACCACAGAAGCAAAAGGAGAAGAAAAAAGAACGTCGAGGATGCCTCATGTTAGTAAATCTCTTAAACAATCTCTGTCAAAATTAGTTTTTTAGCTTTGGTACTATATGGAAGGTGCTACATGCCATTTGTTGCATTGATTATGCATGGTTCTCCATTGACATTTTAATTTGGCATACAGAAACAATAGCTCTGCTACTTTGTTCAAACCTCTATGCTTACCAAAGTGTCTCCAGTGACTAAGTAGTTACGTTTTGAACCAAAAAAAAAAAAAGGAATTAATTGCTCTTATGTGTGCACAACTTTTTGTTCGACCAACAAATCAAAATATTTTCTTGGAGGGGGCATAGTCCGTAAAACATGTAAGTTTTATATACTGATGGATATCTTGATGTTCCTGTCTTGAAGCCACATACAATGTGTGAAGACCAAAGGAAAGACTCACCATTTGTTTTATTTATCCATATCATGCCAGAGTATATATTTATCATCCTTTTTGACATTGACAAACTATGGCTCTGGAATGGTTCCGGTACTCAGTAATATATGTTCTTGTGACATTAACTTGTTGCTGTCATATAACATGAACCGAACCAGAAATTTGATATTATGTGGACAAGGTTTTCTATTCTAGAGATAGTTGTAATTGCTAAATATATTCTAGAAATATGGTTTTAAAGATAGCACTATTTTCAAGACTCCCTTGTTAAAAATTTGCAGCAATGAAAATCTGATGAAAATAACAGTTGCCTTTTCACATGACAAAAACTTTATTCAAAGAAGTAATAAGTAGAAAGCAGTTTTTTTTCCTTTTCTTCTAATGCTTTTTCACATTTGGAAATTTTTCTGCACCTCTCATTTTAATTCAAAATTATAAGTCCAGCAAATAAATTCATTAAATGGTGATTTGCTAACTATGTGATAGGTGCCTAAATGATGTAGTTTAAATGATTTGTACGGATGCGTACAGAATTCATGTAAACACCTGTATACTTTTTTGGCTAAGGGGTTGCTTCGATAGGAACAAAATTGAGGTGAGGTAGCGCCCCTCCTTATTCACAGATTGGTCAATTCAGCTCCATTGAAGTGTCCGCACTAGCAACAATCTTCGTTTCTATTCTGATTCTGTTAGCTACAAAGCCCAACCTACACAAACTCTATGTTGCACTAACTTAGAAGCATGGATCAAATCTTCTGTTCAGACCAAGGCTTATTATAACAAAAAAGCTTCAAAGTTTCCACTTCAATGAAGTAACAGACATAAGGAAATAAAGAGAATATCAGGCCCCATCTAGAGTTTCTGGGTATCCAATCTGGCCCCTCTTATGAGTATATCCATTTGACTTTAAAGGGATGTCTGTTTCACTATTAGTGGATTATAAGTCTGCCAAAGAGTTGAGAGTTATGTCCTGGTTTTCAGGGGTGATGGCCAGTGTTGGCTTTGGTATATGGTGAAATATCTGACTGGCCACAACAAAACACACAAGGAAGAATATTCTGCTTTCCATTTGTGGTTTCAGTTTGTGGTGCTTATAACGCCTTGTGTATTAGTAACTCATTGTGTGACATTTGTCAGTTGACTTAACAGTTTTGCCTTAGTTTTTTGCCTGTGCTCTTGGGACTCTTTTGTAGTGGATGGTCGTTTTTGCAGCATTTTCTGCTATGTCCGTAATATTAACATCTCTTACCTGCTACTGCAGGAATGTGATGTGCGGAAGGAAGCTCATTTGTTTGAAGTGACCAACTCAATGTATATACTTCCCATCAGTTCAGCCGCTAACATGATTATATCAACGGCTTGAGTGCACTACTTACAAAACTTACATTTCTATGAGAACTTTTATGACGAGCATAACGTATTTGTTTATCCGCAATCCAACTTGTTGCTGAAATGACTATTTTGTCTGTAAAAAAATTATATACTGGGTTTTTACTGCAATTAGATGTGATTAATTCTGCCATATTGTTCACCACAGACGGCATGCCAAGTAGACTAGCGAGTAAATGCACAAAGGTGGTTCTTGCATATTGCAATACAAGGAATATTGTAGTAGTACAAAACTAACAACATTAGTTTCATGCCAAGTTGAGTTTCGTGGGCAGATAACCACGACTATCAACCACTTACCCTGATACCTTTAAAGAAAAGCACTAAAGCAACAACAATATTGAGGCACAGGCTTGCAGTTCTGAGTCACATTCTAAATTTTGGCGCCTTGTTAATAAGCGCACATCTATGTAATGTATACAGCACATCACTGCAAACGTAAAACTTGTACCTGAAACAAAGGACAGATGAAAAAATGATGGCCTACAAATAAAGCGATAACAAAAAACCATCCCTTTCCCAATGGCGATTTTGTGATTAATTACCTGCATAGAAGCATATCAGGTCACACTAAACCAAGCTGTAATCTATGAGTCGTAGATTACTCAGCCATTCGCTAGATAATTCGCGAAACATCAATTATGAGAGGAACCGGCCATCACAAGAAGCTAATACAATTGAACGGCTATTATAGGAACAGCCATCAACAAAGTGTAATAAGATCATCAATAACTGATGCCCAAAGCTTCCCCCCCCCCCCCCCCGGTGTTTAATTTCACATCAGGCAAAAAGTCGTCTTTTCCTTGCTCTCAAAAACTGTTGGTTCAGAATAATAGGTTGAAAGTACACAAGCACATCTCACCACCACCAATGAAAATATCATCTTTAACAAGAGTTCTATCATCTGTGAATGAGACTACAGCTAAAGTTAGACTGATTCAATTTATGGTACAAATGGCAGCCACAACAACTAAAACATGCCTGATGAAAGCATTAGTACCAAAATTTGGTGCCAACCCCTGTATACATATGTAATGGGCAAAAAAAAGACACAGAAATGCCAAGAACACGGTGATCTTTGAAAGATGATTAACAGCAAAGCACAAAGAAGAAAGCTTTCCATTTGATTCAGTCTGGAATCCACCTCCAATGTCAATAATTTGGACAAGGATAGCATTAATTTATCCCCCAGTCCCTAGGCGTCAAAGATTTCAAGCTTTCCAACAGTTAAATATCTACAGAGGGAAAACTCTATCTGCATCCACCCAGAGAATACAGCTGACCAAAGTGCTTGCAAACCATGGAATTCCCTACTACTCTGATATGCTGAAGATGTGGTGGTCGGAGACTCTGAACACATCAACTTTGCTCACTTACCACCAACCCTGCAGGAGCACACCAGAAGCTGAGAGTCTGGGAAGGTCCATCCTCCAGTAGCTGCATTAGAAGGAAAAAAAAATTATAAAACGGTGTGTCAAAATGCAGCCACACCAAAATACAGGAAAAACATCTCCAACCTCAGAAACTAGATGTTTTGACCCCAAAAAAAGGAATGAAGGGGCAACCAGTTTAAGAATAGGGAATAGCTCTGATATACCGGGAAAAAAGTTTGGGTTACAAAGGAGCTGCTTTCTTTTTTTCAAAGCATTTTCTTTTCGTTTGAAGGAGATGGATTTAACGAACTACTGGAGATCAATTACCAGGAAGGAGAGGAAAGCAATAGTTATGTCTTGATAATTAGGACAGAAGACCCAACAAACACTTCCAACTTCTGAGATATCCTTGTTCTTTCAAAATAAATCAAACTAGAAAAAAGGACACATGCTCCAGCAGAAAACCTTTAAAATAATTGTGCACGAACGTCTCTCCTTTTCATTGGTTGTGTATCACAGTTTCTGCACAGGAATAACAGCTCAAACATATAAAAATCCACAAGCTTACAGTGTGTGGTACACAATTTTAATGCATGAGATGTCCTAGTGCTTCCCTACAGAGAAATTGCACTCAAATGCTTAAACAATGTAGGAGGTACAGGTCACAGTCTAAACCATAAAAGCTAAAAAGAATCTGCTGATTTAAAAAACTAAACGAATAAAACACGTCTCACCTTCCAAAATCACCAGATTGCAGCTTTTCATGATCTTAATGCCATGACTGCTTGAACCTGAAGCTCTCACTGTCCCATCCTCCCTCAGGCTCCTTCCTCTTCAGAGGACCCCCTGGTACAGCATACATCCTACCATGCTCCTCAGCTAATGCTTGTGAACCGGCAGCAGAGAGTTGTCTTGAGGTCAAAGAAACCGACTCCTCTCTCCCTTCCATGTCCACCACTCCAGGGCCTGCATTAAGATCCAGACCCTGCCTGCCCCATTTTCTATTGTGGTCCATGGTACCGTTGTTGTTACTGTCAGGAAGGCCAACCATATACGGCCTCGGATATTGAGATGACACAGCCCCAACAGGACCCAGCAGCTGTGAATTTACAGATGGCGTATAAATCCTTCCACCAGTGGAAGAATCAACGAAAGAAGTTGATCCAACTGAGAATGTTGCAGAAGGAAGTGCGAAACTTTTTGTCAAAGGAAATACAGGATACGGGAAAGGGGAGGATGGGAAGGGCATGGCAGGCGATGATGACAATACCGAACTCCGATAAACATCCGGGGTGAAAGGAGAACCAGCAGTAGGACCCAAGATTCGTTGCGCACCAGGTGTGACTACTGGGAATGGCGGCTGCTCCACACGATCAGGCAAAATCGATGGAAGTGTCACAGTTGAATAAGTACTCCCAGGAGTAAACCAAGAAGAAAGGTTCCCCATTTCTGGATTGTTCAGTCTGAGGTTAGAAGCAGGCAGTTGGGACCGCATGCTTCCCTGATGATTATCGTGGAATAGAGACTGTTCTGTGCTGAAATCATCGACACCAGGCCCATTATTTAAATCAAAGTCCCTCCTCACATCCCCAGTGGGCAAGCCAATCGATGATGCTTTGGAAGGAAAAATTGCACCGTCCAATCTACAACTGCTACTCACAGAGCACTGTCCCGCATCACCAGGTTCATCAAGTCTATTTAAATCAAGATCCAGTCCTCCAGAACAACGAACAGCAGGAGAATCTATCACTTCATCCTTCAATGAAGCACGATTAGCCATATGGTCCAATGGAGAGATCAACTCTAGAGCAGAATCTTGACCATTTATGTCGTCAAAGGTTCTTTCATCTGGTACATTCAGGTCGATATCTAATTGAGGGCGACTGTGCTTGCTGGTAGAAGCTTCAGAATGAGATATGGTTGTGGAACTTAATGGCATATCTAGAGATTTTCTGGGCTCAGCTGGGCGAAATGCACTTGTTGCAGCAGACCCTTTCCAGCCGAACTCCCCTTTGACCCTCAATAGCTCCTCCGGTGGAACAAACGGACCTTTGGCCGCGGCAGCTACAGTAATGGAAGCAGGCAGACTACATGAAACTGAGGATACAGCAAAAGGCAACGGGTTCATAATATGGACATTTGATAAACATCCAGGGGCTGTAAAGTTGATTGGCTCCCCGTATTTCCCTTCATCAGAAATAAAACCTTCATTTAAGTCAAACTTCACCTTTGAAGCTGACTCCGGAGCAGCAGAGACAGAAGAAGTCTCTGCATTGGAAGATCCACAGTCCGTTGTCTTATCTGCGCCAACAGCAGGGAAGTTTGATTCTCTAGCTTCCCCATGTTTCTGCAGTTCTGCATTTGAAAACCCAAGTCTCTCTTTCTGATTGAGTAAGAGGCCAGAGTTCTGCAGAGGGACAACATCCTTCCGGTCAACACTAGCTTCACCCTTCTGATTTCTTATAGTAAAGTCGATTTCACAACAGGCTTTATCCTCAACTGAAGCTTCAACACTTCCCGGATCAGATTTTGTCTTTTCAGACAGATTAACAAGATTTATACTTGCTTCATCAGACTGTCCACCTGTTGCTGTGGTGGGATCTCCACTTGAGCTAGTCGGTAGGGGCTCTTCCTTGTCACTTCCCTGAATCTTTTCAGATTTTACCAAAACAGAAGATTGTTTCATCTCGGTACTAGCAATGTTCAACAGCCTGTTCACACCATTTTTGTTCTCACTTTCAAAGTCAGAAGTACAGACTTCAACTGTCGGTTTCTGGTCTTCTAAGCTTGCAACTGCATTAGTGACCCTGTCTCCTGATATTGAAGTACCATCTCCAAATTTAGCATCTACAGCACCTTCAACTTTGACCTCATGGGACACCACCTTTTCCTCCTGGAATTGTTTGCTTAATTCATCATCAATTTCCACCTCACCTGACTTCTCAGTGATCTCCAACTTTTCTCCAGCCTGCTGTGAATCGGTGCAGGCAGAGTTGAACTGTTTATTGCATCCACCTGTCATTGTCTCTTGAGAAGGTGAAAAGGAGGCCTTTCTATCTCCAGATAGCTCCATTGCAGCACCCTTGGAGAGTTTATCCTCGGACCATGAAGCACTAGCACTAACGAGCTTCTCCCTATTACCATCATCATCATTTCCACGGTCACCAGCGGAGATATCAGCAGGAGGTGACTTTGACTTAACGCCATCACCTGTGCAAGCCTCTTCAGCAGCAGGTATATTTCTTTGCGGAGAAACAGAACGCGAAACCATGTCAGACATGGACATTTCTTCAGCAGCCACACTGGCAAGGAGATTCATTCCAATAGCATCACCCAGTAACATAGGCACGTTTGATTCCGAATATTTTACACAGCTCTCAATCAAAGCATTCATGGAGCTAAAAGAGGCTTCATGCAGCTTTCCAGACTTCGGTTCAGTCCCTGATGTACAAGCAGCTCTAACTTCTGCTGATTTCCTGTTGTCATCAACAATCTTGCTTCGCTCGTCCTCTGGAGCAGCAGCTGGTGATCCATCGCTGCCCTCAGAACCAGTTAGTATATCTTTGAAATCATTGCTCTGCCATGATGATTCAGCATTCGCCTCAAAATTTGATCTATATGCATCAGTCTTTTCCTTTACTGTTCGGTCAAATTGATCATTCTTTTCAGAAAGTACAGGCGAAGAAGCTCGGCTGCTCATGTTGGTAGGGTCCTCATAGGATCCTCCACTGGCACTTTGTGCAGGACTGCGTCCCCTGTTAGATATCTTAACTATCAATTTGTGACCACTCCCCTCGAGAACTGGCATATCAACAGTTCTCTCACCACTCAATGCAGACTGCGGTAACTTTTCTGAGGTAGGATTTCTATGCGAACTTCTGCCTGAAGGACTCTCCTTTTGGCCTCCAGATACTGATGATCCAGGATATCCATTATTTGACTTCCGGTGACGAGAACCACCAGTAGAGATCTTGATGCTGTTCATTGACACTGCAGTTGAACTCCTCCCGTCCTCTTTCCCCGAGAGCGACTGACTCTGGTTGTGAGACTGGCTAGAACTGCTGCTCTTGTCTTCCCTAGCTAAAGGAACATCACAAGACCCACCGACCGAAACTCTGAGCTGACCCTCTTTTCCAGATGCAGGTGATGATGCACGTTTTGTTGAGCTCGGGGACAAGGACGCAGACTTTATAGTAGGCTCCCCTTGTGAAGTCTTTATCGAGGCCATTTTAGATGCAGAAATATGTGCAACTGCACTCTTTGTCACATCATTTGAACCACCGGGATTTTTGCTAATACTATGAGAAGCCTCGGGCAACCTTGATTTAGAAGGCCACGAGACAGCCTGATTTGAACCAGACTTGGCATCAATGATGTTCATCTCAGCTTCAACCCGTTTCTTCCACGTATCAACTAAACTTCGTGCCTTCCTCTGTATCTCTGTGTTTTTATGCTGCCGCAAGTGATTAACAGACCTGCCAATATGGCACATCTGCAGTGCTTGAAGGTTTACGGGAAGCTTGTCAAGTGCACGGAGCAAAACAAAGAGAAATTCTTCAACCAATTTTTCACCGTCTTTTGTGTTACTACATTCACCAATCCGCCCCTTATGAACATCTTGAAGCCACTCGTCTAACACAGGTAGACCCCTTAACTGTACAAACCTAGTAAGACAGTCAAAATTTTCAGTTGCAGCTACAACACTTGCAAGCATTGAACGACTGATCAAATCCATTTTCCTCTCATTTCTATCTGGCTGCATGAGGTGAACTAGCTTCTCAACCCCTTCAGAGTTAATAAGCCCTCCTTTCTCCGTAATTTTAGAAATTTCAGATTTCAATACGCTTTCAGCTTTGATTTGACCAGAATCTGTATCATCTGTTTTGATTGAACGTTCACGTTTAATTGATTCAGAGCCTTGATCTCCCCGCTCCCTCTTCTTTCCCTTGACATGTGGAGGAAAAGAAGTTACACTGCTTTGAATACTATCTCCACCTGGTTTCAATTGTGATGTCGACATGGAACCATTCATTGGTTTCGGAGAACGACCACCCGGTTGCACTGTTGCATGCATCTCAACTCGCGTCTTGTTTAATAGTTGACCTACTTCTTCTTGTAGCTCCTGCAGAGGAGAATTAGTGTTGCATGAGTGAAACGTCAGCAAGACAATCAAGAAAATTAAAGCATGAAAAGTGTGCAATTTCTCCTTTCTCCTGGCATCCTAGACTCTATGTCTTCTATGAAAACAGATCCAATGATTAAAACCAATATATCTTTTGGTTCAACATTCAACCCTGTCCCTCTCTCTCTCTCTCTTTTTTTTTTTTTTTTTTTTTTTTTTGCTGGGATAAATAATCTGCAACAGTTTAGCATAGGGAATACATAACTATCAAGCAATAATAACCTACTTTGATGTAATCTTGGTCAGTTAACCACCATAAACACTTGTTTGAAATATCATAAACACGCCGGCAGACAAATGAGGATATCCCTGTTGGAAGTTCAGCACCTTTGGAAAGGAATGCAACTTTACACGGATGCAGTAGTGATGCAGCAAGAATCTCATCCCTATGAAAGGAATAAAAGATTTCGTTGGGTGCGGCTTCCGGGAGGATGCCCTTGCCAAGCTTAAGCTCAGCAGGTCGATAAAGCCAATTAACACCTAACTGCAGGTTATTTTCTTCACTCAAATTTAGCCTTCGGATTATTCCAATGAAAGGAGGGGAATCGTGAGGTGGTTTGAACAAAGCACAATCACCCACGCTAACTTTGCGACCATCCTGCAAAGAAAGGATAAATTTTCAATTTCACCAGGTAAAGATGTTTAAATCAATAAAGAAATAAAGCAATAAATTCACATAAGTAGATGCAAACTAAACAAAGCTAATAAACGAACTCATACGCAATAGAGGAAGGAGATAAATAACGAGAGTGCCCAGCAAATCAGGAGGTCTGGAGAGAAATGGGGAAAGTTGTCATCCACATCTTCCCCAAGTCGTATGAAAACTTGCAGTTACGTAAGCTTGCGCATATGTTATTTTGGCAAATTCATATATTTCCAGAAACTTCATTAAGTACAACTTATAGTATCAACAATCCGTGCAGAATATGGTAAATAGTCGAGTTTGAAGTAACATCACAATTTACTACTTGCCTCATCTAAACATCCAACAAGACTCAATAAAAGTGAGCTCGAGAACGACATACAATCATGTAGCTAACCTAAGATAAAAAGTTGTTCCCTACTTAGTAAAGCCGCTACCTGCCTTGCATTCCAAGGATTTATATATAGCAACGACAAATTTCTCCAAACACACAAAAATACATTCTTTGACACTGTAACTTAGCTTGCTTTAAATTAAAATCTGGTGAGCTCATCCTCAATCGCCTTCTTTCCTTATGAAAACAAAGCAAAATGGCAAACTATTTATTGCCAAAGCTCTACTTGGATACAATCTACTTTGTGACCGCACGCATCACCGTCGCAGACGTGAGAGATGGTATATTGCACATCTTGTGGCATTTCAACAATTTTTACTTGAAACCAGCAACAACAACTTCACCTTACTGTAAATGTCAAAATTTAAACAAATGCAGAAAATAGAACAATATCATTCGACACGAGAAAGTAACAAGCAAATCAGGCCCCACATGACCACGCAGTTTCCACACGCAAAGTACCACCGTATGGACCTATCCAAAACCAGAACAAACAACTCATCAATCCCGAATGAAATTAACGGACTATATCCAACCACACAACGCCACGACGAGCTTCACTAACAAGTTCCATCCCAGGAAACAAGGATACCCATTTCCCAAAAATCTTTGAAAATACAAAAAGAAAAACCAGGCATCAAACGACAGTCAAGGACACGTATCCTTGATCATTAATACAGAAAATCAGCCTGCAACCTAAAACCTCGCTTCCAAAACACCACATATAAAAGCAACAACAACAAATTACCACCAACAAAAAAAAAAAAAAAAAAAAGAGGAATAAACACTGCAGGGCAATCAAATCAACGGAAATAATAGAAAAGAACAATTAGGCAATACGAGGAAATGAAGGGGAAAAAAAAGGAAAAACCCACCAAGTTAATACCTTGCAGAACGAATCATCGGTAATATTAGAAACAACAGAGGAATCTACCGGCATGTGCTGACTACCGCCTCTACAAAATTCACTTTCCCTTTGTACCTTCCCATGCATAATAATACAAATCGACTTGCATCTTTTCCACCCTCAAACACCCACCAAAACCCTAGCAAAATCCCCAATTTTCTAGAAATCCCAAATTCCCAACCTCGATCGCAATTAAATCGTCACAAACCCTAATTCCTTAACTTAATTCCAACGGCAACACCTCAATTCTCCGATCTGCAAACCATCAAAATTAAAGCTCAATAATTCTAGATCCAATTAATTCAATTCATACACGCATAAATACAAATCAATATTCACCTACACAAAAATATACACACAGAGAAAGAATATTGAAAGAGAGCAAACCTTTGTAATTTTTACGACCTAGACAAGTGAGAGAAAATGTAATTTTAGAGAGAGAAAAAAATGTGGCTGAAGCTGAAGAGGAAGAGATTATAATGTATAAATATATAATTTATTATTAGTCTTAAAAATAAATAGAGCGATGTGTGTGTGTGTGTGCGTGTTTGTGTGTGAGAGAGAAAGAAAATTAAACAACCAAAAAAAAAAAAAAGGTAAAGAAAATCAGAAAGAGAAAATGATGTTTTAGACGGCAAAGGGAAAGTTGTACTTGTTAACTTTACTTTGGGTTGTAGAGAGAGAAAGCGGGCAGATCGGGCAGAAGGGGCAGGGCATTGATAACATCACCCACGTAAGTAATAAGAGAGTTAAAAAGAGAGAAGTGAGATGTGGAATGTGACTGTGTGACTAAACTAGGATTTTTAGGAGAAGATTGACTGATCTTAAGTATGTGTAACGTAAATCATTTGACTTTCTTTTGTTTTCCTACAAATCATTTTTCTGTTTCTCTCTCTATCTGTGTGTCTCTTTTTCTGTGGGAATTTTTATGACAATTTTTATTGGTATTGGATTCAACATGTACCCAATTGTTTGTTCTGTTTTCGAACGCATGTGGTTGGGTGATTCACTGGACCTCTAAGTATTTATTGTTTGATTGAGGGTTGATTTGGATTTGTAAGAAATTGGAGGGTTTCTTTTGTTTTAAAGTGATGTGCAAGTAAAGGTAAAAGTGCATTATGGCATTAAGGTTGTCTTCAAATGTACCAACACTTCATGAAGTATGTTTTATGAGCCACTCTTCCCACTCACTCTGCTGCCGAAAATTAGGTGCAGAAAATTTTGCAAAAATACTTATGTTGTTACATTCAATGAGGTTGCACTTTGTTGTCATTGTGGAGTAATATTAATGGTGTAAAAAATATTATAGTATCAATACATAATAGTCGTGATACATATATGCAAATTTATGTTGTTACTTGTAATTATCTTTTTAAGTAGTCTAAATATTTGATCAGTCTTTAATCTACGCTACATATATATTTTATCTTCTATGATATTCTTAGTTCATCGGAAATTTATTCGGGAGAATTCGACTCTTACCTATGAAGGTGGATCCAGCGTATCTAGATCAGAAATCGGCGTGTGTAGCTCCGGCGCTTGAAAATCTAGCCTTTGGGAGATGAATCCCAGCTCTGATGATCTCGAATCCAGCTACTTAGCTCTGGCGATTTTAATGGGTCAAGAGCACTTGTAGAGAATTTGGGGGCGGCGTTGCTCGACATTTTGAGGGATTAGGTAACTATTTTTGGTCGGTGTCCTTGTTTGCTTTTGTTGGTATTCCAGATCATAATTGGAGAGTGCAGCTCCGACGCTTGAAAATCTAGCCTTAGAGGGATGAATCCCAACTCTGGTGATCTTGAATCTAGCTCCCTAGCTCCAACAACTTTAATGGGTCAAGACTCAAGAGTGCTTGGAGAGAATTTGGGGGCGGCATCATCGACATTTTGAGGAATTAGGCAATTGTTTTGGATGTTGTCTTTGTTTGCTTTTGCTGACATTCCAGATCAGAAATCGGAGAGTGCAGCTCCAACTCTTGAAAATATAGCCTTTGGGGATGAATTTCAGCTCCGATCTCGAATCCAGCTCTGTAGCTCCGGCGACTTTGATGGGTCAAGAGAATTTAGGGGCGGTATGAGGCAACTGTTTTTTACTGTTGTCTTTTTTTGCTTTTGCTGCTTTTCATTTTCCTTTTTCCGTTTCTTTATTAGTTGTAACATTTATTATTATTTCTATTTTAATAAAACATCACCCACTAAATATTACTTAGCGACATTAAAAAAAATTCTTAGAAATAGAGCTTAATGGCAATAGGATGTGCGATTCATAAAATACAATTGTCAATATCTCTATTTCGTACCATTTGATTAGTCGTGTTATCGAAGTCAAAGTATCATATCCTTTTTTCTTTTATGTCAAAATATATTTTACATTGCCTGATACTTAAACTCTGTAAGTTTTTATTTTTTATTTTTATGGAAAAGGTTCAAAAATACCCCTGAACTATCCCAAAAAATTTAAAAATGCCCTTCATTCCATAGTGTCCGGTATCAAGACATTGCCTAATCACCCCCCACCCCCCACGCCTCCAAGTAATATACTCACATAAAGTTAAATTCCCATATTTTGTTGTACCATTAATAAATTTCCATAATGCTTCCCCCCTTCTAAAAATTAAATTTTTTGACACATCCCATCATCAAATGTTTTATGTTGCTTTCATGATTGGGTATATCCATTTGACATTAGGTGAAAAGTAAAATGAAAAAGAACTAATTGATTAACTTGAGAATAGCTTTGGATTGTATTCTTTGAACGTATTATGAAATGTGACGTTCAAAGACAACATTTGAGCCCACGAGTATATTGAAACTTGCCTACTTTTATTAGTCACTTTACTCGTAGTTAGAGAACAAGTTCTTTATTCTTTTCCCTAATATGGCGATTCTTGTATTCATTTGCTAGAACAAAATAAGATACTCTAATAATTCAACAAGGGATTAGTTTGAGATAGTCATTACACATTCTATTTTTTCTAGAGATTGATTAAAATGAAGATGAACATTACATGACAAACATGTAATATATACTTATATGCACACTCATAATTAGTATCAAAACTACAATGACCACGAACAAATCGTAGATTTATTTACCATTAAAATGTTCCTTTAAAGTCAGAGAGCAAGCTAATTGAGTTTCTCCAAGGTTTAAATTTAAGCGTTTGATCCATGTTCTCCCTCAACAAATACTAATTACTTCAAATTCTCAACGCATACGTTAATCCCTATTCTTGCCAAATCAAAATATTTTATCTGAAACGATTGGAATACCAATTAATATGCATGAAGGACGACCTTTTTTTGAAGCAAACCAAATCTCGAGCTAAGCTCTCTTTTTTTGTGTGTGTGCTGTTAATATTGATCAAATTTTATATTCAAACTAGTTTACAATATTGAATAATTATGCTCGTATAAAACCTGTATTATGGGAGTTCTCCAATCCTGCGCTTTCGAAAACATATAATAAAACGAAAGGTAGCTAGTGTCAGGTGTGAAGTTTCACTATTAAATAATCCGGCGTTCGGGGAATTAAAATAAAGATTAGTGCTATCGCATGAATCGAATAAAACTACAGTATTGCTAGAATCAAGTGAACGTCAAGTTTACGTTCTTGAGCATGTCTTTGGGTAATTAATGATCTTGTAACAACCTACACATTTTCACAATTCTTGCTTCCAGCTTAAAATAAAACATATAATATGTTCAAATTATGAAAGTAAATCTCTTTCAGATTTAAGACAACATAAATACTCATAAATTTTGCTTTAGTTAAAAAAAATTGAAATGGTAAACGGTGAATATTAATATGAGGAAGGAGTTTGTACTGTATAATAACGAACCTACTTAGACTGTTAGGTTCAATGCAAAAGACCCGCACAAATTAAGTTGGCAGCTCGCCTATCCTTCAACATACTCCTTCAATTCACCGTCATTATTCCCTGTATTAGCAGACTTTATTCAATACCGTCTGCTGGTCTATGACCCTCCTGGGAAAACTGCATATCTCAATCACCAATAAGTGCTATAGCTGGTTAATGTAACATTCCACCAATCTTAGTTTTGTTTAGGGTAATCCTAATACTCATGTTGTTTAGGGGAAACATAATTAAGTATAAATAGATGGTTGGATTCTGAGATAGACCCAAGCTAGGATGGTTTTAGAGGTCCCAAGACCCTAAGGTACTATAGAACTAGGTGGTTAGGCACTATAATGACACGTTTAAAGACTCATTAAATTTGAACGCCGGGGTTGACAAGGTTATAAGTCACTTATAACCAGGCAGGCAACCTTTGAATGAGTGTTTGAACTGGATAATTTGGATTCAAAATTCTGAGTAATACCAAGTTCTCTTGCGGCGCTACCAACCAAATTGTATTTTTTGGTCAAAAAGAGATGGGAGTAATTGACTATACAACAAAGTTTAAAATTCAAATCACGCATTTTAAAATACTGTGTACGCCAATAACTGACTAATATAATTTTATTTATACTCAATTCATACATGTACACGGATATTAATTCAAAGCAGCAGATTGCGTGCCAAGAGAGAGTCAATTAGTCAAAGGTTTTAATGAGTCTCACGTTAATCGAACATGAAGGCAACTTATCATATAGTACTAATATAGAACGAATATAAAGGCATTCATAACCCAAAATAAAAGGTGGAGAAATAACTTTCTTCATCCTTCTTCCTTCATAATTCCAATTTGTTGGTGCTTACAATGAAGGCTACGGTAGAGGAGGATGTAAGGAGTGGGTGATTGGTACTGCTCACCACTGCATATATCTCATACTGATAATTGGCAATAAATGAATGCACCAGAGCAAGCATTGGAGCTGCTGAAAGAGTAGATGCAAAAAATTCACGGGCAAGCAACGTAGGATGTGCCATTGAATGAGGTAAATATCAGCTAGAGCAGCTCCCCAAACATGTGTTGTTGCACACCCTTTAATTACAGCAATAACATTTTCACTAGTACCTTACCAAACTAATTAAGGTACCTCCGTTAACTAGAGTGGCACTATTTCACAAGCATGTATCAACAAACAAACCCACCCACACAGACATACACAGCTTTGGTTTCTATTTTCAGCATCCAATCTTTTAAACAAAATTGCCATCTCCATAACATCCTACTGAACTAGTTCACAGAGCTTGCCATCATAAATGTCAGGACAGTTGTGTAGAGACGAAATTTGTCAATTCATGAACAAAACACAAAAAAGTGACTTTCCTACATGTGGGCTAATAGAAGAGGAGAGGTAAATCCAAATACTCATTATAAGGGCATATAAACACTACTACCGAATGAGTGTATGGAAATTATAGAGCATTTATCATCCTCTTCATCTCAGTTGACCTCCTTGGATCTGCTTCATCAATTGCTCTCTCAGTAAGCACATGCTTGATTCGGCACATCGACTTCCTTACCTGAATATCATTGGTCAGGAAGATGCTAATGCAAGAGATATCCATGCCTCAGCAAATTTTAATAGCTCGGTGCCTCATCACATTATCACATGTAGAGTTTTCAATTGTCTATTAATAAAATATATATCGAAACAAAGAAAAATCAAATCTGTTTACTAGTCTTAAACAATAAATTAATAAAACTCAAATGAGTTTGATTGATTGCCAAATATCATAAGATAATATACAGCTTTGATTAATGAATATGACTAGCTGTACTTAGAAGAGTTTCCTTTTACGTTTAAGTAATTCTAAGATGGTGATGTGTTTAATTATTCAGTTGATTCATGCTTCTTGTACCCTTTCTTTCCGTGAACTAAAGAGAGTGACAATAGTTGTTGCTATATGGTTCTGAAGGATACGATTTGGTTAAAACCGGAGATCCAGAATGCAAGGGTTCGAGGCTCAAGTACTGTGGATATGATCGTAGCTTCAGGCCTATCAATATGCTTCTACAACATCTGCTACTGTCTTTTCTTAACAGCATTACCATCTTTTCTAAAGCTAGAAAGTTGAACATGTAAATAGGTCCCCTCAAGTTGCTCAATTTCTATATTCAAATTCAGGCCTCGCTTAACTTTGACGCATGGTTTAGTTGGATTTTTTATAATTAATACAACTGAAGTCTAAAATGTGAATTATCTAATATTACGGAAATTCCAAATTGTTAAAAGATCTAGACAATGCTTCAGTACATCACTAAACTTTGATTTTTCTTGTACAACCATATTTTTTCTGTACTTTCTCTGCGGAGATGGAGGTTTGTTGGCTCCTACTGAGTCCCACTGCCTCCGGTCCATTTTATTTGTCAGTTTAGAAAATCAAGATAGAATTAATTATTTTTTCCATTTCCACCCTTATTCTAATAAATGCGGAGAGACATTAATCTAGTGAAAGGATGAGTAGTATTAAATTGAGATCAAAGGATAAATAAGGATAATATAGTCAAATTATCCTTTTAATTAACGTTTTCTTAAGGGGTGTGCAAAAGGCAAACATGACAAGTAAAATATACAGGCGGAGTAATATCTTAATCCTGTTCAGTAGGACATCATGTAGGGTAATATGTATTCCTCCCGCTTCTTAAGATTCAAGCCACCAAGAAATTTACTGAACAGATTGCCACCAAAAACTTTAGCATTTCTGAAAAGCAATTCTCTGATATTTTTTGACTAGATACTTTCTATAGCTATAAGACTACATATGTTTACCGAGGATTGTCCAAAGAAAAATGCCACCTAGAATTTTCCCCAAAGTACTCTGGAAATCAAGAAAAACCTTCAGTCTAATGCGAGCTGGAACGGAGTTGACTTAGCTACAGTGGTGTACATTTGCTGCATAATACATTCTACTTCTACCTCGCTATTAGAGTATAATCTTAACAAGCAAATCCAGGTTAAGATGCCACTAATATTATAGGTTAGTTTGGATATATCTTCAGATCCAGGAGGAGAATCTAATTGAAACATGTCGAAATAGTGCTAAATAAGTGCTTGATAGTTGAGAATTAAATCATAACTATGCAAGGAGCTTACTAAAGAAACTGAATTTACCTTGGACATACGCTCTGGATTAGGAAAACGCAGGTTCTGAGCATTAAGCATCTGGCGTTGAGTCATCAACATGTTCTTCTCCTTCAGAAGAACATACCATAACTTCTGAAGATCATCCCAAGACTTCAGTCGCAGTTCAGAAGCCTTCCAACCTCGACCTGGTTAAGTTAATAAAACTTCAGAGTTCATCCCATCAGAGATTATAGATCAAAGGTACAAGTCTACTAATTAACCAGACTGACACTCAGAATAGATAACCTCAATCTCAAGTATGTGTTTAACTAGAAGGCTTTTAAGCATTTACGGTACGGAGGGCACTGAAACCACAAGGAAGTGTGAGCTTCAACCTTTCCTCTACAGTGAGGCTATCAATTTGGCTAATAGACTTTTTGAATCAGAACAATTTGGCTAATATGTTCTTAACATTGAACACAACCTAAAAAATAAGCAGCACGCAAATTCATAAATAACCAACTACTCTAACGGTTAAACAACCTTCAGCAGTAAATTTAAGTAATACAAATGGCAGTAATGATTAATGCAGTGAAACATCCCCAATCTTGAAAGAGAATTAAGCTACAGAGGTTCATGTACAAGGACATTTCCCAGAAAAAACAAAAAACCCAAATATAAAACAGGAGGCAGAAGGAAAGAAAAGAAAAAACGGCTAGTGATACAATTTGAAAACAATGCAACAGGATTCACAATAACGTTTGTTTACACGGTATTCATTGGATATTTCCAACTAGATTGCTTAACCAAATAATTCACCTCCATTCGATTATAACGTCCTCAATTTCTCACTGTTAACGCTTTTAAAGTGGAAGAATCGATTTCATAGTAATGCAGTAGTTTATGACCTACTTCGATTCCTGCGAAATTACAAATTGTAACTCGAGAAATTTTGATTGAATCATTATAGAAATTACAACAGAAAAGAAGATTGAATAACAATTCAATGTTGAAATAGAAAAATAGTCAATATTGTGTACATAATGAGTATCCATCAGTAGATTCGAATTTATAATCAATGAGTCCCAGTGTTAGTTTCGTAGACGAAGTCTCCCTTTGAAAGAGTGGGGGTGGGAGGGGTTGTGGTCCTACCACTTCGATTGATGCAAACATGATTTGGGAAGGTTTCAGAAGACATTTTTTTAAATAAAAGATCCCCAGTTAGACTAAGCCAATGCCCAAGGGCAACTAGAGATCTGTAATGCCTTGAGAAGGAAGCCTCTCTTGTGGTCCAAAGCTAATCCAATTGTATCCGTCTTTGAGAAAAAGATCAAAGCGATCTTCAACAGTTTGACTCCGCATAATAAATTCTCCTACGTAATGCTCTTGGTACTATACAGTCTTTTTTTTTTTTTTTCTGATAAGGTAAAGGTTTATTTACTAAGTACCAAGAGTTACAAAAGACTGCTTGGAATATCCACACAGTCAATTACAACATCTCCCTAGCAACTCCAGAAAGTCCATACATTGATCTATATTATCAATGAAACTACTTTTACACCAACAAAACAAATTATGTAAACACTTGTATTTAGCTCTAAAAATATGGTCTTTATGCCCATCAAAACAAGTGTTGCTTCTTCCTAGCCAAATAGTCCAGAATATGCACAAAGGTATAATCCTCCAAATTTGCTTCAAAGCTTTAGGTGTTCTTTGGTGCTGCCAACTCTCCAATAGTTCCTTCAAATTCTGAGGCATGATCCAAGAGTTCCCACAAATGCTGGAAAAAAATTCCCAACATTGTCTAGCTGTTCTACATGCATAAGAAGACTCTTGGTACGATAGAGTCACATCTAATTTATTTTCAAAATTTCTTTTGTAATAAAGGGGAAGGTGTTTGTTCACAAGAACTCCAAAAACCGAAAAGAATTTTATGGTGTGCAATCATGGACTGCGTAATTAGAAAAGAAAGTACTCTCTGAACCATGCTATGAGGTCGCCCATAACACAGCTCTCCCACTTGAGTTATCTTAGCCCCAAGAATGGCAGTGTAAGGTAACAACTAGTATGGAAAGCTTGTCGCCTTTGGAAGCCTTCGCTGATACCAAAGTGCATCATTCCTGTAACCACTTTGGTACTTCATTTATAGCTTCTCCTTTTTTAAATTATGAAATAGAACACTCCTTCTGTTCCATTTTACATGAAGGTGTCGCGATGAGCATGAAGTGTAAGAAATTAAAGAAGGCTTTTGACATGTAAGCCAAATATATGCAAAGTACCAAAATTATCCTTTTAATGATGAGAGTTTCACATGTTTTTATTTTTAGTTATTGTCTCCCTAAAGAATGAACTTCTACATCAAGTAGGTCCCAGCAAGTAATGTCATTAAGTTAAATGGGAATAATAGATTAAAAAAATTCAAAAAAGAGAGAAGAGTCTTTCTTTTAGGAGAAACTGAAAAGGAAAGTGACAGACAGAGGGAGTAGCATATTTTTGCTCCCGAATGATTTTTATATCCTAGTTTTGATCCTTGCATTATTTAACATAGCACATTTGACTTTCAACTAAATCAAGTATGTAATAGCTTTTGAGCTGCCACAAACTCAACAGAGTTAAACTTCACCTAAGAGGTATTCTTCCCGATAAAAATTGGTGTCCATGCCAACTTGTGTGCATCTTAAATCCGTGGATACTTGTATCCTTCCACCAGGTAGAAGGTGACCCTGCAAACCGAACCTTGTTCTAACATAGCCTGGATTCTAACTTCATCGACCACTAGGGGAAACCTATGGGTAACCTAAGAGTAATTTTAGTGTATTCCGATCCAACATGCACCAAATATACCAAAAGAGCAGCCAAAGCATTTACAGAACTGAAGAGACAATGTCAGAAACCCAACTGAGGAATCAGAAATCACCACTTACTCTTGAAAAAGAAGCCCTAACTAGAAGTTGAGAATAAGGAAGACATTATTGAGGCAATAAATGAGGAGCTTGCTACAAAAAAGATGTAAAGCCATTCGGCAGTATAATGGAAACTTCTCTCAAGGCCCATTGAAGGTTGAGTGCTTCACATGGTTGGTGGTTCAAGGAACGCACTCAAGGAACGTGCTTAACCCAAGAAAACTTTCGAAGGTGGGGTAAATATCTGAGGTAGGAATTCACAGTGTGAGAGGCAAAATGAAAATGTGACATATCTCTTCGTACATTGCACTTTCACTGAATAGATCTCAGACTTTATTTTGACTCTAATGGGGGTTAACTGGATGATGTCAAGGATAACTAAGGAATTACTGCAATGTTGGTACATGAACGGGCTAGGTAAGGTAAAGATGCAGAGACATGGAACTCACTTCCTTCAGCCATCTGGTGGATTATTTGGAAGGAAAGAAATGCAAATTTCTTGAACAGTAAAACAGAATCTGTAATAGGCATTAAGTACAAATGCATTTCTTCATTGTTTTTTGGCGTAACATGCAAATGAAATGATGTAGAGACCATGAAAGACTTTTGAGCTCATTACACAACTTAAGTCACTGAACGAGAACCTTTAATTTAGAGTTGAAACAAAATTTCCAATATGCTATGATCTTAAATATTTGCAACCAGACTTTCAATTTCTGGTCTAGCTAGCGTA
Source organism: Lycium ferocissimum (assembly GCF_029784015.1). Lineage (NCBI taxonomy): Eukaryota > Viridiplantae > Streptophyta > Magnoliopsida > Solanales > Solanaceae > Lycium > Lycium ferocissimum. The sequence goes on along the minus strand of NC_081346.1, from coordinate 9,138,536 downwards.
GGGTTGTGTAGCATTTTTGAACATCTGAAAATGGTATTCGTGATACTTGGGACATACAATAGTCCGTCTGAAGATTATCTATCAGTGACAAGAACCAAACACTGCAAAGCATCTTCCAGTACATTGCATCAGTTTTAGCTTTTAGAAGTTGTTGAACAATTACTATATTTATATTTGCAGCTGCTTGCACTTCTCAAAAAACTACTTACCTAAACACATGTCACTGATAAATGATAATGGAGTTAAAATAAGACAGAACTAGCTAGGCTGGACATGTGGGTAGCCAGTAATTTGCTACGCTAATCTCACTCCTCTTGTTTGCATACCAGCACAACAAGTAACCCTTTTAAAGAACACGAAATGCACTTTGATCATACATGTCACAGAAACACAAGTAGTAGAGATGGTTTTAAAGAAGTAGAGATAATGGTCAAAAACACACCTGAACTATTGCTTTTTTCGCGAGTTTCACACCCAAACTATTAATTGTTCCCTTTTCCTACCTGAACTATAACCATCTATGTATTAAAACACACCTTAACTATCCGTTGTTCTCTTTTCCTACCTCAACAATAGTTTAGGTGTGTTTTTGATCGTTAACTCAAAGAAGTATATCCAATTGTGCCAACAACAAAGCAGTATCAGGGGATAAAATGGAAAGGATATTACCATAGACAACAGGCTTATCGTCCTCTGCAGTTCTATCAACTTCAAAGAACTGTACAAGTGGATTAAGGGCTTCTCTTGTAGCAGATGAAGCAGCTGCTGCAGCGGCTGAGCTCTCTGATTTTGCTGCCGCTGCCAAGAATGTCCTCCCGAAAAGTCTAGCAGCTAGCATGACTGAAACTAGATTGCTAAAACATATATGCGTCATTGTCAATATATATATATTAGAAAAATGAAAAAAAAAAAAAAAAAAAAAACACACAACAGAAATCTTTATAATTTCCTTAGAGGAATTTAGTCGAACAAATAGAATGCAGTTTTCCCCCACGATGGAGATGGTGATGATATACAATTACTGAATGTTAGCCGTCAGTAAGGAGAGGAAAGACTTACATGGAGAGCTGAGAGAGCACCTGTTGAGCTGAAGCCGGATTGCAGTTCAATGCCAAAATGTGAAGTCCGTCGGAGCGACTCCTATTTCGCCTCTCTCTTTTTCTCTCTCTCTTCCCTTCCCTAACCCTACTCTCAACTAGTATTTTAATTATTTTAATTTTTTAGTTTCTTAGTATTTTTATTTGGTAGAGGAAAAAAGGATTAAAAAAGTTGTTGGTATAAATAAAAAGATCAAGCCTTTCACTTTAGGCCCTACTTATTTTGCGTTAATACGGAGACATTTGAATCTGAATAAGCATGCGAATGATTAAGTTATTGTTTCTAAATCTGAATACTGAATTATTAAGATTGTTTGTTTTTCAACACTAAATATTCATAATTTATTTATTTTTAAACACAATAAATATATGATTCAAATAAAAAGTAATTAACTATTAATATATATATATATATATATATATATATATATATATATATATATTTAAATAAAATTATTAGTCCATTTGATAATATAATAAAATATATATTCGCTATTGATGCTGGAAATGTTTTGTAATGGCCGTGCTCGTGGCAGTGATGGTTGATACTAGTGGCTAGTAATGGTGGTGGTGATAGTTGTGATGGTATTGTAGTGACTCTTGTGATGTTGGTAGTCTTTGCGGTGGTTATGATGGTGGAGTTGGTTGATCTTGGTAGTCAGCGGGGTGGTCAAGAATGCGGTAGTTGATGATGGTGTTGGTGGTTATAGTGGTGTTAGTTATGATGGTGGAGTTGATTAGTAGTAGGAAATCGTCGGTGGTAGTGATCGATAGTCCAAGAACAACGGTGGTGGTAGTGGATATAATTATAATGATTAAGGTGGTAGGTGTGGTAACAATTGACAGTAGTTGGTGGTGGCGATGATGGTTGCTAGTGTTGGTTGTGATGACAGAGGTGGTTGTGATGGCAGAGGTGGTTAGTGGTGGTGGCTGGGGGTTGTGAATAGAGTGGCAATAAAAATTATTCACACAAATCTGGTGGCCTGAATATCTTCATTTCTGAGCATATCTCTCCTAGTAAGCCCACACATCTAGTAGAATCAGTATTATTTCCGTCATTTTTATCTTTTTATTCTTAGTTCTCTATTTTTGCGTGTTGACGTTTTTGCTTTAGTTTTCTTACTATCCCATTGATTTTGCTGCTTATGTTTTCATATTAACGTATTTCTGCTTTAATTTGAGCCGAGAGTCTATTGGAAACAACTTCTTTACCTATCACGGTAGGAGTAATGTTTGCGTACGCTCTACCCTCCCCTGACCCGGTTTATGGGATTATAGTGAGTATATTGTTATTTGTTGCATGACTTTGTTCAAAATGTTAATGATTAAGAACTATTCACACTAGATAATTGCTTAAATCTTAAATGCAAGTAAATGAGGCCTTACTCCGATTATGGAGTAACGAATTAACGATTGTTTATAAGATCCACTCAAAACCCTCTCATATTGTTCTATCCCTTTTTCACTTTAAGCTTTACTTATATCACAATGCAAGTGTGAAACATTTCGACTCGAGGTCATGAGAATAAAAGTAAAAAGATACCTTTAGTGTTGAATTTGTTAGACAAATTGGAGTACTTCATGGACTAGTTGAACAATTATAATTGTTCTATGGAGATTAACAGACCTGTTACTTATATTGATATTGACTATTCCATAATTTTTTTAAAGTACTATAAAACAATACCTATTACTCCTACTTAGTTGGAAATAAAATGTCAATAAAACACATAATAAATGTTATCAAAATTTATATTTTGCAATAATTTTTCTTAATCCTCCAACCAAACAATTCCTTACGAAATATCAGTTATTTTAGTTTGACATTTTTTCTTGTAACTTTGTTGCTATGCGAGTAAAATTTAATTAATGTAACGTGATATTTATAAACTAGATGAGTGATGCCCGTGCTGGGCACGGGCCTGCCCGACATATTGATTCATGAAATATATTGTTACATTTTAATTTTACCAAATAAAATTGCCATAGACATCAATAAATTACATAAGAAAATAGTTGTGATTTCTGAAACATCAAAATATGTACTACTGTGCCAAAGAGAGAGCAATTTTTACACCCTGTGCATTCAAACACATTGAACGTTGACATCAAAAAAAATATCCAGGAAAAAGCACAACTATCCTCAGATGTACATTACTTTTGCTGATACATTTAACATATGTGACCTCCCAGTAGTAATAGACTTTGGTCCTCAGTCCTTCTCTGCCCATCAGTATGTCTTTAATTTAGTGTTATATATTCTGCCATCGGGAGCATATGTATTCATATAGTATTCCTCAAAGCTTCTCTCTGATGCAGAAGGAAGGTAACCAATTAGTGTTTCTTTGGCTTTATCTACACATCTGGTCTTCAGAGGCTTTCCTCAAGAGAGCAAAATAATTTCTTAGAATGTGATATGTTAATTAATATGCACCCAGATACGTAAAATGAAATAATAACACAAAGCTCAAGCTGAAAAAATATATTATAATTAATAGTGCCTGCAAGAGTGCAACATGAATCTGCACCTTTTAGTTTGCTAAAAATCCATTTCCTTCTTTTCAACATTATTTGGGAGGCTCCGCAACAAAAAAAATGCTAGTCAAGTTAAAGTCGCTTCATTGAAGTAAAAGAGGTGATAAAAAAGCGATGGAAATATAGTATAATTCCCTTTAGAAGATATACTAATTCGCTGACAGAAAATATGATGTGCAACAAATAAAAAAGAAGAGAATACCCATGTATTTCAACAACAACAAAAAAAAAAAAAAAAAAAAAAAAAAAAAGAGAACACCCCCTTCTTCATCTGGTTTTAAGAATTCAAATATATAACTATTGCATTCAAATACAATGGGGCTACAACTACAATGAGCTTAGATGACATATAAAGATAAAGGCTCAAG